>NW_008584715.1:0-75403 GCF_000691845.1 Merops nubicus | reverse complement strand
TGTTCTTTTCGGTCCTTTTTTTTTTTTTTTTTTTTTGTAGCAGGTTTGTGTTGTTTTTTTTTCTTTAACACTATTTCTAAGTCTGCACGTTAAAATATTTGGACATATTGGATTTTCTCTTCTTTAGGAACACCTGTGACTCCAGTTACCCCAGCCAACGTAGTGCAGAGTTTGCCTGATCCTTGGGTATCTCAGATCGCTAATACAGATACTCTTGCTGCTGTTGCACAGATTTTACAGAGTCCTCAAGGCCAACAGGTAAATAGGTTGTAGGCAGTTACACTGCACACTGTTTGATACTTTGTGTCTTTAAGGTACACCTAGGGAATATCGCCAGTATCTCTTAGTTTTGTGTCTGGTATCCGTGTTAACTATGCCATGAGATTGTTCATTACAAGTAAGTTCCAGGTAAACTAAAACTTCCTTTTTTAATAACAGTAGTAACTAAAACTAACCCTGCTTGTTGCCTGAAAGAATTGCAGAATGTGACTTCAGGTAAGATGGTCTGTAACGCACACCTGGCTATATAGGATTGCAGGTGACTAAATCAAGTGCAGCATTAAGATTTCATGGTTATAGGTATAAAAGAGAAGGGCCAATTTAAGCATATTTATCTGATGGATGCCTCAAAAAGCTAAACATTGTACACAATTATATTGTGTGAATATGCTCATTCTGGAAGTGCATTGTGTGTTGATTCTTTTCTTTGTCTCTTCAACAGCTAGAAACAGTTTTTATTTTGCAGCATTCACAACTCAGGTCTTGGAAGTGACTATGCTCCTCAGTTTTTAAATGCTCAAATCTAGAAAAGTGGATTGTTGTGCCTTATACATTGAACTGCTTGTCCTCTTAACTGACAGCCGCAAAAGTGCAACCATTCAGCTTTCTGTAACAACGCAGATCATCATTTGTCAATTTATACTTGAGTTCTGACACCAGCATAACTTTGGCATTATGATTTTCATTTGCACTGAGGAATAGGATGTGTTACCTGCTGGGGTATTAAACAAAACCCCCATGCATATGAATGAGAAGAAGTCACCAGTGAGCTGTTACAAAGCACTGGTGCTGACAATAACAACAACTTTACTTAGATTGTTTGACAGTGTTCAGTTAGGCAGAATTGTCTGTAATTGCTCTTAAGTCAAGCCAAGATACTCTTTTCATCTGATTACACTGAAAGAAATCCACGGGTCGTTGAAAAGCAGAGCAAAATGGGTTTATGAGATCCTTTGTGAAATGTGTAGAAGAGAGCTCTTAAACAAAGGCTGTGAAGGGAGAGTGGGAAATACGTGGGAATTCAGTAAGATGATTTTAAAGATTACTACCTTGAGAGTATTGTTTAAAAAAAGGCAAAATAAAAACATTCTGAAGGTGAGAAGGGAATTAGAATTTTAGAGACTACAGATCACGAAGAAATAACAAATGAATGTTTAACAAAAAATGGTAAAATGAACAGGTTTTGGGAGAGGGGAAAAAGATGGTCTGTTGCATGAAGGAAAAAATTAGGTGTGGGTAAGGGAGAAATAAATTTGCAAGAGACAAACCCCTTTGCTTTCTAGCTGGTCCTCGGCTATTAGAGGGGCTGGGGGCGGCAGAACTCCCCTCTCTGTAGGTTCCAGTGGGGGCGGTGGCTGCGGGTCCCCCCCCAGGTGCAGGGGCAGCCCCGGGCTGCAGGTCCCTCTGCGTTCAGCAGCAGCCATTGGGTGCACGAGTAGCACGGGTTAGTGACACCCATCACACAGTCTTGGTGGTTGCTGGTGATAAATACACCAAGCTGCAGAATGGCTATAGAGCTCTAAAGTGAAATTGCAATTGCAGTAATAATACTGGGGAAAATCACTCAGCGGAGCCAAGGCTGCAAATCCTCCCCAAAGATGTCCCTGCTGGGGAGGGGGGACGAGAGCAAAACCCATCCGTCTGTCCCTACGACTTGGTGCCGAATTCTTGTCCCACACCCTGGGTCCAAAAAGGGATATTTGTACCTGTTCTTGTTACTGATGTACACAGTGTGGGAATGGGGCTGTGGGCAGAAAATTCTTTATTGTAATTAGCACCGCACTTCCTTATCTGCATCTGCAGGCAGTAGACTGGCATGAGCTAGGTGGGAGACTGGGGTAGGCACCCTTCACTGTATTCCACATTGCCTTATCAGGGCCACAAGGACACAGACCACTGAATCTTCACTCAGCCCTCAAGTCCGCCCTGGCACCAGGTGTTTGTCAGTAGTGTTGAGCTTTGTTTTTCACTTGTTTTGTCCTTCCTGGGTCTGACATGGTCTTAAACAGAAGCGTGGAGACAGACTGACCATGCAATAAATACGTACATGCGCATCTCTAGGATCGGTAGATGGACTGCAGCATTTGCTTCCATCCTCTCCTTGCTTCCTGTTCTCTAACCACTCCACCTTGCCATTCCCTCCTCCCCCTGCCCCTCAAGCACAAATGTTCTTGATTTCATCTTAAGGCTGTGTTTCATGGGTGAGAATGCATGCTGATAAATTGAAAGTCTAGACATAGGAGAGGGCAGAGCAAGTAAAGGTGTGACCCACAAGAATGTGAAAACAGCTAGAATGGTGACCACCCAGGATTTTCCCGCTCTAGGGCTGCCACATCTGCTTCTTCAGTTTGATTCCTTCCTACTTGGAGCAATGCACAAGGTGGACCAGCTATATTTGCTTATCTTTTGTGAATCAGCTAAGAAGGGAGAGGAGGAACTGGTCAGTTTTGCGTGTTGCAGTAATCAGTGAAAGCTGTTGGTGAGGCAGAAAAATAATTGAAGTATTTTCAGAGTCTTTGCTGTATAAGGAGTCTGTATAACTCTTTCTAAAGAATAGGGAAGGTTGTTCCACATTATCACATGGTAACTTGAAAACAATCTTGAAAAAGTATCATACATTTTTGATACAGTGTGGAAAAGATCATCAACCTTATCGGCTTATGTTAGACTTTCTAGTCACCCCTAGTAAGAAAGGGAGGGTTTGAACTCTACAAGAGTTCAGTGTTGAACCCCATGAGGAGGTGGCATATGAATGTAAAGATAATCAGGGACTTAAGGTCAGCATAGTTTGAACTACCTGGGTTTGTTCAGCCTCTTTTCCAGTAATACGCAAAGTAAGGCTCTAGGGGTTTGCCTCATAGATAAAGGACTGCATCCTCTAATTCCATGGTACTGCAGGAGGGCTTTTTTCCATGGGATTATTTTTTTTTTCCTTCTGTGTCAAGGTAAACCTGTGCGATTTTATGGGGGCATCTTTTTATTCAACAGATTAATAGACCTGCACAAAAAAAACCACCATTTATTTCCTCATTGGGACAGCTCCTTGTAAAAAATTATATATAAATAAAAAGTTAGAAAACAAAGTACACCAGGCAGTTGGGTTGTACATTTGTCCTAAAAACTATGAAAGACACTCACTCTATTTTTCTTTATTTTCTTCCTATACATTTGAAGGGAGAGACTCTTAGGGTTTTCTGATATGCTTTAATGGAATGTCTTGGGTCCATTCACTAAAGTTTTGAAAGTTCCTTGTCTGGTATTTACTCCACTATTACCTTAGACCTCTCCTGGGTTGTGGAGTCGAGGTTTTTAAACAAACAAACCACCCCAACCACTACAATACCCCTGAAAAATATTTTTTAAAATATTTTTTTAATAACAATTTTTTTTAAAACACCCAGCACTATTTTTAAATAATATTTTTTTACTTTGTTTTTATTGTACCATACTTTGTTGTTACTGTACATGAGTTGCCCCAGAGCTGCTGCTTCTGGTTCAACATTGCATCCAGGCAATTTTTCTGTTGAGAATAGTGCTACACAGAGCGCGAAGTCTGTGCCATTGCAGGAAGTCAAATTATATTCCCAGTTCCTGGATAATTTGGTTGTTTTCTTAGCATAGCAAGGGAATTGCATTCTATCTGCACGATCTTGCATTTCAGTGTGAGATTTTCCACGTGACTGATCCAGAGACACCAGTGCAAGCTCTTCCTGGAGGCATGCTGCATCAGCCTGAAGTGCAGCTGGCACCAGTGCAGTTATTTTCTCTATACAAATGTTGCACCATACAGATTCCTAGTACAGGTGGGCCCTTAGGAAGCTGGAGTAGGCTAACAGGATTTTTTCAGGTCAGAAGGAATCAAACTGGAGAAACAGAAGAGGGGGAACCCTAGAAAGCAGGAAATCCTGAGTGCTGGTGACTGGTCATCAGGCAGCCTGTCAGAGCGAGTTAGGAGGAAGAAGCATCTGCATGTCTTATCAGCCACAGGAAAAAAAATTAGCCAGTAAGTGGAGAAAAAAACTTGCTATAAATGAAATCAAATTAAGATGAAATAATAGCCACAGGTTAGATAACTGCATTCTTGAGGTGTTTTGTTTCTTATTTTCCTTCATAATTGGAGAGGGGAAAGACTAGTTTTGTTTTGTTTTGTTTGTTTTTTAAAACATGTCTGGTTTAATGCGTTTGTCACCTCTTCTCTTTTAGCTTCAGCAGTTGATACAAACTCTGCAGATACAGCAGCAGAAACCTCAGCCTTCACTACTTCAAGCCCTGGATGCTGGTCTGGTCGTTCAGTTACAGGCCCTCACAGCACAACTTACAGCTGCAGCTGCTGCCGCTAACACACTTAATCCACTGGAGCAGAGTGTCTCTTTTAATAAGGTAGAAGTAGAATAGTAGAGGTTTGAAGAAATATTTATTGTTAAATATATGTGGGTCTTCTTTTGAATCTTACAATTTGACTTTACAGATTCAAAACATACATGAACATACTCTGAAGTGTTCCATCTTGAAAAATTTTTAAAAATGTCTAGAGAGAGGAATATAAATGGAAAATACTAGTTTTATGAGTTTAGGGCTAAGCGGTATTTCATAAAATAAGTTGTTTTGGAAGGGACCCATCAGGATCAGCAAGTGTGAAGATGGATTTGATTTAGCGAAGTTAAGCTGTTATTGTATGTTTTTCTTCATCCTTTGTAATACAGTGGTGAGAATTGAGCGCGTCTCATGTGTATGAACATTGTGTTAATGATCTGAGGTAGGAAATTATTTCTTCCAAGGTTGACACAGTTTAGGGTCAGGTCCTCCCCCAAACCTGTAACAGATGCTCTTTGTTAACCCTCCCTCCCCCTGAAAAAGGGAAGAGAAAGGGAATAAGGGAGAGAGACTATCGATTAGAAAACAAAAGTACAACAGTTTTAATTAAAATAATAATAAAATGGGATATATACAAAACCAGTATTGAAGCCAACTCCCCAACTCCCCATGGCAACACATCATCATCACAGCTGATGCTGGGGACCAGCCCCTGGGGAAAAGTCCTAGGCTGGACTCAGCAACAGGGCACAGGAGCTGGGTTCTGGGACTCGGTTCAGGAACACACTGATCTGCCTGGGAGATCTGCCTCAGGACCCAGGGGCAGGATGGACAGAGTCCTTCTTGGATGCCAGCTGGTGAAGAGGAAGCAAAAGAGAGGAAGGAAGGGGATTGACCCTCATGATCCTTCTGTTTTACACTGTATATGATGGACGTGGAATGGAATACCCCGTTGGTCAGTGTAGGGTCACTTGTCCTTTCTGCTCCTCCCTGCAGGTGTGGCTTTTACTTTCTGCCCCCTTCCATGTGGTGCACAGGATTTAGCAGTGACCTTGGTCTGCACACCAATCCTTGGTAGTAACTCTAAACATGGAGCGTTATCGCTGATAGAAGCTGCTAACTTAAAGAAGTGCAGTTAATTAGAAGAGCTTGAGCTGAAAAGTAAAATCATTGAACACAATTAGTTCTGTTCTGCCCCAGACCAGGACAAAGGTAATGAAAGGGAAACATGCAGAAATTCGTATATACTGTTTTCTCAGAGGAGTAAAATGTGATTGAACTTGTAATTTTCTTATATTATAAATGCCAAGAAAACTTCTAATTCTAACCACAAAGTGATAGTAAGTCAAGAAATAAGTTTCAGTAGTTAAAACTAGTCATGTGATGCTTCTTCAGGGATGTCAAAATATAAAAAACGAAAGCAAATCCTGTCAGTAGAGAAACGTAATGTGTTGCAGCATGTGCATATCTTAACAAAAACCAACCAAACAAAAAAAAAAAACCACAAAGCTATAAGAAGACAAATATAGTTAAATGCCTAATAACAGTAACCATGCTGGAAATCACAGCAGAAGTAGTAGTATACCAGAGGGAAAAAAAATGAAGAACTTCTACTCAGATTGAAAAATTAATAAATCTTGTTTAATTTTCTTTGTAAGAAACAGCTCATGAATAGATAATTTCTGCAGGTTTGTCCTGGGGCAAATAAATAATAAGGAAAATGAAGTCAGGGAATCGAAAAACCTTTTTATTTTCCTAACCCAGATAATCTCTTTTTCAGGCAGGTAGCTGCTCAGAACTGAGCAAGTGCCGAGTTGTAAGTTTTAGGACAATTTATCTTGTATTTCTAGAATTCAATGAAAAAAAGTGCTTGTACTCCTGCTGCATCACAGCTATAACTACAATCAAGTAGAACATTAGCACAGGGAATGAATGCATCAGTTAATAGAGACTACCTTCATATTTAGGTACAAAAAGTAATTAAGAATACGATGTTATATTGTGGTTTTATTCCACAGACTTCCAGCATGCATATATGGATAGGTGTACTTGTAGGTGTGGCTGTCTACAATGTTGGACAAAGTAACCAGAGCAAATACAAGAACTGGCATTCTGATGAGATGTTTATTTACCTTGAGTGGGTTCAGCCTGATGCTCTTTAGTTAGTTTATGTCGGTAGTATTATGCAGAGTCATCTTGTCCTGAAAGTTGTCAGTGGGGTGAATGCACATGATAATGTTTTCTGGGACTTTGAAGGTAAGTGTTGTGGCAGGAAGTTTTGTGGCAGCATGATAATTTGCAAATTTTCAGTAGGTTGTGCTGATTTCTTTTTTTAAGCTGTGGAAGACCTGTGTTTACAGTATATGATCTGTACCTCAGTTCCACATTACACAAGTAGTATTAGATTATAATACATCTCAAATCACTTTTTTGGTTTTCTGTAGCACCTCAGTGAATGAACTGATAATGTAGTTTACTGAGGCGTTTACCCAAAGCTTATTTAGGATGCTTTGCAGAACTTTCATAGGAAGCATCTACATCAGTGTTCTAGTTTGAATCAGGAGCGTGCTTTTGAGGTGTAACTTTTGATTGTTTACATGTACCACACATTGTTTCACATTGCAGAGCAATATTGAGTGCATGAAGTAGATTTGTAAGCCCAGTGGGTTAATCCAAAGCTAAAGCAAAAGGTACATGCCAATAGCTACTGAGCACTCAGTCAACAAAGTCAGACTGGAGGTGCTTCAAGATAACTGGTAACAAAGGCCAAGTGAAATAAAATCAAATCTATAAACCAGATTTTTTTAAGAGGTATGTTTTGCTTCCTAACAGCAAATCTAGATTTTTGTTAGTGATCTTCCAGTATGCTCTGAAGTTGTTACTTTTTTTCAGTGTATTTTAGAGAGCTTGCAGTAGTTTTATATTTAACACGAAATGTCTCAGTTGCAGGTGAAGATACATTAAAAACTAAGGTGTCAGAACAGTACAGTGAGCTGCAACACTTAACAGCCTTTGTTTGAGTACATGAAATACAGTTGTTTAATTCCTGGGGTTCTAATATTTATGAGAAAATCAGTTGTTAACAAGTATGCGTATAACAAAAGAGAGCATGAGCCAGCAGAGTGCCCTGGCAGCAGAGTGTCAGCAATGCCCTGGCCTCCATGAACAGGAGTACAGGAAGGTGATTGGTGGAAACGATCCATCCCATCTAGACGTCCTGTCTATTTCAGATAGCACCTAGAGTATCACACCCAGTTTTGCAGCAGGAAAGACATTGACAAACTGGAGTGTGTGTAGTGGAGGACTGCCCAAATGGTCAGGGCTGGAGGGACTGGAGGTGGTTCTGCCTGGGGAAGAGGCAGCTTTGGTGGGGAGACCTAACAGCAGCCTCCCATCGCAGCACCTGTGGGAGGTTCAGCAAGAAGATGAAGCCAGGCTCTTCACAGCACAACATAGTGGCAGGATTGTGAGACAACAGACAGAATTTTAAATGAAAGGGTTTGGAGTGGGTATAAGGAAAACCTTTTTGTCCATAAGGGCAGTCAAGCATTGGAATAGATTGTTTAGAAAGATTGTGCAATCTCAGTTGTTGGAAACTTCATATTTTTCCAAGACTCAACTGGACAAAGCCCTAAGTAATCTGATCTGAGCTTACAACTAAGCTTGCTATGAGCAGAAAGTTCAGCTGAGACATACTAAGGCCCCTTTCAGGCTTGACTGTCCTGTGATGCGAAGGTTATGTGGAATGAAGCAGAAGAGACACTGTCATCTGGTGGTAGTTTGATGAATTATTCTTATCTGATGTTCAGGGACCAGTCCTGAACATTTTAAAGAAGCTGCAGCAGCAAAATTTAAGAACCTCACAGTTCCCGAGTGCAATAATGAGAAGTATCAAGTAGTTCTTGTAGAGGATACTGAAGAGACTTGTGATGGAGTTCAGAAAATGGAGGATGGGGCCATGAGGTGGATAAATACATGGTTTAAGGCAGTGTCCAAAAGGCAAATGTTCTGAGTTGGCAAACATAACAGGACAGCTTTTATAATAAATGAACAGTAAGTACTGTGATCCAGATAAAACTGTGAAGCTTAGTTTTTGTTTCATGGTATAATGATGGTGAAGTGGGGAGCAAATGTACATAGTGCAGGAAAATAACATAGGGATTTTTTAAAAAATCATAGTTATTTTTAATAAATTTGGCAGTTCCTGCAGTCCTTTGTTTTCAAGCCTCTTCAGTCTTCACAATTTCTTGTAATGAGCTGTGCAGATTAATATGCATTACATGGAAAATTCCTTTTTTTCTGTCAACATGTAATATGCATTTTTCGTAATCTTTCTACATGACTGTATGCTTGTATCAGGGTAAGGAAAAATTTTTGACCAGCATTTCAGATACGTTTATGTTCTACTCTTATTTTAATTTCTGAAGAGGAAATGCTGATCCTTAAAAATTTTGTTACATTTGGAATAAAAAAGCTTTTTTTCAATTACTTTAATCATTCCTATTGTTTTTTTCTGAACATATTCTCTTCTTAGGTAATTAAAATAATAGGTGTAGCTTTCATGGAAAGGTCTTTACTTCCATATGCCTGTGTGTGTGTGTGTGTTAACCTAGGTATCCTAATACTTAATATGATTTAGTTTCTTTATTATGCCGAGTATTCTGTTAAGATTTATTTAAAAATCAAGGTATTTCCGTTCAGATTTTCCCTTTAATATCTCCTGTGTTATGTAAAACAAATTTAAACAAAAATCATGCTGCACATTTGCCTTTCTTTGCTGAAAGATTTTTTTGTTTTCTATGGCCCCAGTTTAACTAAATTTTTTTTTTGCCTATCATGAACTACTTTCTATTTGTTCCTTTTCTCAGATGATTCAATAGTACATATCCTGAAATCTTTTCTACTTTGTCATGATGGAAGATGCATGATGATTAATCTTAAAGATGAGACATTATTTTTCTAAAACATTTATTTCAGAGGAGCAACATTTTGCAAACGTTCTATGTATTCTAACAATATGAAAAAAAAAAGAAGGCAGACAGCTTGCTTTAAATTGATTAGATGTAATATGGTGAAAGTTATTCTGGATTTTAGCATCTCATCTCACATAATCTTGATGGTCTGTGTTTTGTCAGAGATATACCCAGTCTTGCTTTCATGTGTGTTGGAATATTTCATTGGGAAAATAGTTCTAAAGATTCTTGATCGATCTGTCTCTTAGCTTACACTTTGTTCTTCTTGCTAGACTCCAGTAATTGAGAGTAAATAGAGCATCCTGAGAAAGAAAATGGGCTACTGAATCATCATGGCTTGTTACTGGAAGTGTTTTTGCCTTGATATTTTGAAATGACTGCCCTGTGTTCTCATTTTTTTTTGTCTTCTGAGACCAGGCTTTGGGAAGAGCTTATGGCAGTTTGCAGTACAGCATCAACTCTTTAATTTTCAGAAAAATTCCAAGGTGTAAAAGATGCATGGACATGGGTTTGATAGCACTGCTCTTTGTGCTTAGGGAAAAAAGACAATCTCAGTGGCAAATAACATTTGCTGCATTTCTTCATGCTTGTTCTTTAGTTTTGACTTCAAGAAAATAAAATGCTACTGAAGTGCTTCTGGGCTGTTTAAAATTTAATAAACAAAACAAACTTTTTTGTTCAGCAGAACTACAGTGTAGACATTTACAGACAAAACAGGAAGCATATTCAGGTTTTTCCTGTCATTTCTTTTTATCCATCTGGAGGCTTATTCCTCTTACATGATAACTGCTTTGATTTTTTTTCTTTTTCCAGACTGTGAGAAGTTGTTTTCAAGGAGCAGTATATTTGAAGGAATTTAGGCTGTCTAAGTGACACATGTGAAAATATAGTAATTCTTTGCAGAGTAATCAAGCTGTAGGTCTTCTCTTGATATGAGGAGAGCATTTTGCTGATTGCCAAAAGATTGAATAGTTGGCTTCTTCATAGTAATTCTTCTAATAAAACGTAATAGTAAATAAATTAATCTTTAGTTAAGCCTTCCTCCAAACTACATGTTATTTACTATGGAAAGAACATGTAGCTGTACTTGTAACAGCAGCTGGAGCTCAAGAAAGTAATGGATAAAATTTGGAGGCATTCAAGAGTTTTGTAGCAATAGCGGTATAACATTTAATTTTCATTCAGGTAATTTGCTTTTTTTTTTTTCAAGTTGAGAAATAAGAGCATTTTTCTTTTTAAAAGTAAATATAAATAGAGGGACATATAGGGAATACTTGGTAATGCTTACTTTGCTTTCTCCTAGAAGCTGATGGACAGGTTTGACTTTGGAGAAGAATCTGAACAAAATGAAGAGCCTAAAAAGGAAACTCCTTCTTCCCAACTGTAAGATCAAGCTATGTTTCTTATGGAAAATGCTAAAGTTTGCCTGACACTAGTTGTACATTAGGATTAAATAGTAAGGAAAAATGTTTCTTTCAGAGCATAAGTACACTAAAACAGTAGAAAAACAGTTTACTACATGAAACATAATTTTTTAAAAAATACATCTGTGTGCCAGAAGTTTTGTTGACTTCATCCTAGTTAGCACATTCTTTACTTTGTTAGTTATATTCATAGTGTTAATGTGATAATGTTAACAGAAGCTGAAACTAGCTACATTGTCTTCATTGTTTTAACAGGGGTGAAGACCTGTTTACCAATAAACCGAAGAAAAAATTGTCGATTTTTTAATTTAATTTTTTTTTATTTTAGGCCTTTGGTACCCGAATCTGTGAACAACTCACTTTTTCACCAGCTAGCTGAGCAGCTGCAGCAACAAAATTTAGAACATCTCAGACAACAGCTTCTGGAGCAACAGCAGCCTCAAAAGGTAAAAACTCCATCTTGTGGCTGTCATCATAATTATTGTCTCCACTAAAAAAATTCATACACTAGGACAAAAAGACTTGTCCTGTTAGTGACACTTCTCTTAAAATGGAAGTCAAGAGTGACTGCTTCTGTTGTTCGGCTCTTCATATTGGGGGGGAGGGTAAGGGTTTTCTCCCTGCTGTCAGAAAGGAGGTGAGCACTGAAGTGGTTTTACTCCTGTCTGTCAAGGGAAAGCAGTGCACAAGCTGTTGCTACAGAACTATCAAGAGGACAGGTCAGAGGTTGCTGATTACTTTGATGTACCCTATCAAGCTTTAAATCTTGGCTAATAAATGGCTCATTCTATTGAAGAATCTGAGCTAAAGGATAGAGTTAATTTCCTGAGAAATAATTTATGAAGAACTGATGCTCGAGACCACCGAAGATTCCTTCCTAACTATGTGAACTGCGTCCTGTCTACATTGAGTAAATTGTCTTATTTCTTCTGAAGTTTTCCTTGATATATATGTGCTCTTTTTCCCCTCCTGAACCCAATTCCTGATTCCATTTGAAAAAAAAAAAACAAACTAGAAGTTGTATCTGGTCAGTATGAAGACAGAATAAAAGTGGACCTCAGCTTCTTGTTTAGTCAGTACAGAGTTGAAGTTTTATTTTCACCTTGGTGGCACCTAAATTAAACTTGTGTTGGAACTACACTGGAATGACTGCGGCGTGTTATGAGAGAGATTTTCTTTAGTTCCATGTTTGAGCATCATTGGGAAACATTAAGAGAAGAGAAAGAAAAATAAAGCACACAAAAGAATTAAGCATCTGATTAGGTGAGGAGGAGAGGATAGACAGAGACAGAAAATGAAATTTTTGAAGTTTTCTTTAATACTTTGTAAAAGAAATTAAATCCAGAAACAGGTTGTTGAAAAAAAATAAAGGGAAAATGAGATCAAATGGATAACACTAGAAGGAAAATGCAGTAACTGACTTGTAGTAGAATTTTTATTTTCCTGCAAACTGTCATGAGCTGTTGAAAAATAGGAAGAGAAAAAAAAAAAATTGTAATTACATGTTATTTTACTGTCAACCATTTCCCTGGCAGATAGATTATCTAGTATTTGTTTAATTGAGGTGAAGATGTAATGAGAATCACTGAAATGTTTACCTGCAATAATTGATTATAGGTTTAAAATTATTTTTCAGAATTGTTCTGGTAGCATTTCGATTTAGTTGCATTTCTTGTATTTCTTGAATTTTTTGCATATCTTACTGATATTTATTCCAAATCTGTACTTGCAATCCAGTGTACAGACCATTCTGTTTTTTTTTCCTCTAGCAAATCAACAACACATTTAGTATTCAAAATTTTAAAATTTTGGTGTTTTTTCAGAACTACTTGTTTCGTTTTGTTGTAGTTGACAAGCTGACATAAATGACACAACACCCTCCCTTGTCTTGTAGCATTTACTTGTCTGAAATCACACACTGCAAGAAAGTTTGAAGTTAAATGTAAATTTTTTAACTAACTCAATTTGTATTGCAAATATTTCCGTTACATGTAATAGTAAATTCTATTTTATTATTAATGTGGATGGCTGACCAATGGGTATCTTTCAGTGTCACTGTATGTATGGCTGACGTCACTATTGTTTGTCCTGTGAGTTTTGGTTTTCAAGCCAGCCAAATTAAGCAACAAATAGTGCACTTTAGTAGGTAGTAAATTTTTTTTTGTAGTCAGGAATATTAATTATTTCCAACTTTTATACTTAGGGATAATAAAAAGAAAGGAATGCAATGGAGTGACATCTAGATCAGCTTTCATATTAATGGGAAGCGGGAAAAGAAGAGAAACTTACTAAATAGTTTTTCAGAGATATATTTGAACAATTGTTTCATTTAATGTTACATTTTGCCACAGTAAGCATTTTAAAATTAGAAGGCTTTTAATGATACATTACTATTTGCTATTTAGGCAAGCCCTGAGGAGAATCAAGAAGGAAATTTTGGTTCAGAGCACTCTGCCTCACCATCACAAGGGAGTAGTCAGCAGCAGTTTTTAGAAGTGGAAACAAATGTAGATGATTCTATGGATATTCAGCAACAGGTAAAAGCAATTTTAAATTTAGTTACAGAATTTGAAAGGAAAACATATACTAAGATGATTTCCAAGCAAGTAATATGGAAGTATGTGTTAATATAGTTGTATATATTGTCAGTATATTTATTAATGTTAATTGAACTTCTGTTATGTCTGACTTCAGGACATGGATATAGATGAAGGGCAGGATGTTGCTGAAGAAGAGATTTTTGAACCAGAAGAAAAGAAATCAGCTGTTCGTTCAAGATCTCGAACTCGTTCAAGATCTCGTTCAAGGTTTCATAATTAACTTGTATTAAGTAGATGAAGGTTTTCTGAAACAAAGATGCAGTTTGTGATTATCGTTCTTAATTCTGTATTTTCCAAAATAGTCATGAGCAGATTTTGGCAATAGAAAAAAAATATTTTTCATTAACATTTTGGTATTAGATGTTGACTTTCTGTATGACAGTTCATTTTGCATATCTATGGTCTGCTTTAAATTTTTTAAGACTTATTCAGATAACAAAAATAACTAGTATTAGCTACTGGTCAGATTTTCTTTGTCAGACGAAAAGATATTGCTACACAGTTCTTTGAGTGTGTCTGTTTTGTTTTAAGCTCAAGGTGTATGTACTATTCGTCACACTAATGACATTAAGTTTATTTCCTGAAGCAGTATGAGTGACTATAACAGAAATGCATATATCAAGCTTAAAGTTTGCAGATAAAAAAAAAAAAAAAAAAATTAGTTGTCTTTTAAGCATACTGAAATTAAGTATTTTGTAGGTCACCAAGAAAACGAAGGTCGAGGTCACGGTCTGGTTCTCGTAAGCGTAAACACAGAAAACGTTCACGCTCAAGATCAAGAGAAAGGAAGAGAAAGTCGTCCCGGTCCTACTCCAGTGAGAGAAGGGCCAGGGAGAGGGAAAAGGAACGGCAGAAAAAGGGACTGCCGCCCATACGGTCAAAAACGCTTAGTGGTGAGTGGCGGCTGGTCGCTGGCCTAATAACATAATGTTAAAAGGGGAGAGCCATTGTTTTTCATTGAAAGAACAAGACTTAGCCTGAGTGCTGTTGCAAAGTACAGTAGCCATAATCTTATTTATCACTTCCACTTCTTGCATTTCTTACAACTTATGTACATAATTTCATCTTAGAGGAAAGCGAGTATCGTATTGTTCTACCGATGGTTTTACTCATCCTGTTGCTGTTACCAGGACTTGGGATTCTCAGGATGTATAATTGTACTGTATTTTTGTAATAGACTTGTGTTCCGGAATTTAACTTTGTTTAAAGAGTTTATATATGGTTTCTGATGTATTTTTGCATTGATTTTGAGTTTTAAAACTATATCGTTTATCTGTGAAGTTAAGCAGTTCAGAATTCATTTTTACAAAGTAAGGAGCGTTCTCTTCACATTAGTATTTTATCCTTCCCATGTGGCTTTAAACTCAGGACTGTACTACAGTTTAGATGTATATTTTTTTCTTCTGTGACTTTTCACATGAAAAGAGGCAAATCAGTTTTAAGGTGTGGATTTCTTCCAGTAGTTGACAAAGCAGGAAGATGTAGTCAGAATGGATGGGAACTGGGAGGCAGGGATGCCAAGTAACCTGATGAACAGCAGCAGCAGCTGAGGTCCTATGAAGTGACCCAGCTCATGGGAAGGAGACATTAAGAAGGCTAATTGAAGTGTGGAAGTTTTTTTTGGGGGGGAGTGTGGGGGTTGTGTGTAAATAAACAAGTAATTCCCCGATGAGCATTTTACTTCATGAAATTATTTTGGTGCCTGCCACTGTTACCACTTGCTTAGGTCTTAAGAGCTTAAGACCATGAGAAGCAAAAGGGCCCTGCAAGCACGTGAGGAAAACATTTTGTCAAAGGGAAATCTTAAGGCCTAGTTATTCTCAGTACTGCTGTCAGTTGAAAATTTCAGTTGACAGAGGATGACACAACACTGGTTTCCAGCTTGGTGCACCAAGATTGGTACAGTAAGGATGAGTGATGTATCAAGGTGATGATGAAGGAAGAATGTTTCCTTGGTTAGGATAGGGCAGGCCCAAGATATCCTGGTTGTCTGGTTTTGTTCTTCCTCACATCCTTTAAGGTGCTGGGTGGATTACTCAGGATAGTAAGATACCTGGGGAAAACCACCAGTATTGGCCTCGTCTCTTGTTGATGTGTTAAATGGAAATAACTGTAATGTCAAGGCTTGCACACATAGATTGGGTAATATTTGGGAGACAGAATGATTGGAACCATATAAATCTGGGATGGGGGAAGTTGTAGTCCCCATGTCAGCAAGTGTTTGTATTTGGTGAGAGGGTTGGGGGTAGGTATTTGGGAGACAAATGGCAGGCGTCTGTGCTTGTGGTGGAATTGACAAGAGTAAGAAAGATCATGGATGTCTTCTGCTCAGTGGTGAGCCTCATCAGAGTTTGTCTTTCTGGGGTGTTCCCCAAGGTAAAGTAAAAGTATAGTGTCTGTTTCAGGTGAAAATGCAGTGCATAATACTGCAGTTAAGATCCTTCTGTAATGCACGTCTCTTTAGTTAGAACTAAGTCTTTGTTAAAACTGACTGTTCTAGAGGGATGTTTTTTATGGAGCGTGGAATAGAAATGATTTTTTTATTCTTCCTAAGTAATTCCTACTGCAGTTTGCCTTCCCTAATAAAATACAGATTATTTTTTTTTTTCATTTCTTTTAAGATAAAATTTTTGTTTAAAAAAAATAAAACAAGAAGAATGAATATTTGCATTGAATATTTGTTTGGTCAGTATCTGTTTTGTTAATGTACTTAATCTCTGTATAATGAGTAATAGATTAACTATTCTTGCTTTTTAATCAATTATTTCTGTTACAATAATAAGGCCTTTTATATCCATTTGTGTTTTATAAGCTAATGTTCTAGTATTTGATTGACATGAATGTGTCTCTTGACAGTTTGCAGTACTACTCTTTGGGTAGGTCAAGTAGACAAGAAGGCTACACAGCAAGATTTAACTAACTTGTTTGAAGAATTTGGACAAATAGAGTCAATTAATGTAAGTAAGTGTGTTACCAAGCATTTTCAGGGATTACAAACTAGCAACTTAAACATGCTTATGCCTCTGAATTCCTTTTAAGCAGTTTAAGCTTGTATTTAAGAGACTATTTTTTATCACTGTTTAAAATCTGTGGCTATGATAAGTTGCTTGTTGGTTTTCAATTACTGACTTTTTAAGAACGAAAGGCAGTACACTTGATGGTATACTTAACTGCTTTTCTCCAGCACTACTATGCAGTTTTTTAAACCTAACAGATAGTTTTGTCTTTCCTCTTTGTGTGATGTGGCACAGAGCAGGTATCATTTCTCCTTGGACTAATGGGCACAAACTGACATGTGTCCAGATTGTTCTTGGTTGCATTCCATACAGAGAGTTCCTTAAGTGGAGTCAATAGGGATAAAACATTTAGAAGAAAAGAAATTGTACTGCAAACAAGTGCTTATTCTAAAAAGTGACAATTTAAAAGATGCTTATAATTAGGAGATGTATTTCTCATTATTTAGAGTAATTTAAGTTTAGATGTTAAGAGTCATACTTCAGTGTTGCCTGTAATTCAGCATGATTTGTATCTTCCTGAGAGAAATTTGGATTTTTGTCTCTCAGTCCAACAGTATTAAAGTACTTCTAATGCCATTGCATTCATTTCAGATAATATTTTTACTATTTTTCCTAGCATGTTAATATATGCAAATGTATAATTAATAAGGTTTGGGGTTCATGGCATTACAGAATATTTTAAAAATCTTCACAAGTCAAAAAAACCCCATAGCCTGACTTTTAAGCCTCATTTTGAGTTGCAGGGAATAGCATTTAAGAAAGTTCAAACGAAAGTAATGTAACAACCGTAATGTTCCATTTCAGAGGCAAACCATATTGTAAGTAAATTTTCCTACACATTCCACAAAGCTTTAAGCACATAGGATAACATCGTATATCTTAAAAACACTTTTTTTATAAGACCTGAATTAAATTCTGTCATCTTAAATATTTCTCTTTGTTATGTGGTTGTGTGCTCCTAAGCAGCATAAAAGCACACCTCTGTTTTTGACTAAAACTAAAATAAGCACGTGTCATACGTGATTTGCAAACTTGTAAAGATTACATGCCACATCATTCTTTTCTTTCCTAAATAAAACATTAAAGCTAAAAATCAAACTTTGGGAATGAGGGCTCTACCCTTCAGAAATGCAAGATACTTTTTAATCATTAGTTTGTGCCTCTCTGAAAGGCTGTTACTTAGCTCTAGGTGAAATTGGAGCTTAGTAAGAGGTGGTAAGCTCTGCTTTTCTGAAGTTGTTGTAGTATAGCTCCCAGGTTGTGCCTGGTCAGTGTTGTTCAAATCTTTCATGCATTTTTTAGCATCCATTCTTCAGCTTGCTGTTGCTTCTTGAAAATGCTGTATGTGAAGTACCTTGCTAGTATCACTCTTAAGTTTTGCTGATGCTCAAAGTTGTTAATATTGCTCATTAAGGTAACAATTGTTTACAGTATGAACCTGTCCTTTTTTGTATTAGTATTCACTTAGTGTAGTTATGTAATATGAAGTACTGGTTTCCTTACTTTTCAAGACCATTGCTTGTTTTTTCCATAGATGATTCCCCCAAGAGGTTGTGCTTATGTCTGTATGGTTCATAGACAAGACGCTTACCGTGCTCTTCAGAAACTTAGTTCTGGGTCCTATAAAATTGGATCTAAGATCATTAAGGTAAATAGATTTTCATCTAAGGATGCTGTCCATTACAAACACAGTACAGTTTTAATCTGTTGATCTGTCATTTAGCAGCTGTTCATTCAAGTGTACAACGTAGAGAAGAATGGAGCATAAGGTGTAAATTGTTGTCTTTCCCCTCTCTTTATAATGCAGCTTTTAACAGGTAATGTGAGAGGTAGAAAATGAAGTGATGACTTGATACTTAGGAAATACTTGGAGAATATTCTATTTAAGTGCTAGTGGTAAGAGTGCATGACTGTAAACAACCTAAGTCCTGTACCTGACCTTGTGGATCACTTAATATTAAATTCTATATACTTAACTCGTTAAGTATACTGTGATTAAGTGCTGTAAGGTTTTTCTACTTTCCTTGGTGTTTTAGGATGAATTATTGAAATATTGTGGCATTTATTTCCCCATATATGTAAAATAGAATTAATGTAGAACAAATTTAAACTTTTTGATGTAATTAATTTTCCACATACCTGTTGTAGCGGCCAAGTCAACCTCCTACAGTTTCATTTAAGATTAAAAACTTGTTCATAAATAAACAATGAGGGTTGATCTACAGTGACAGAAACATGAAGGAAGTTGCCTGAAATATTCTGTTCAGAGATTACATGTTTTAAACATATGTCATTGGTTTTTATTTTCAGATTGCCTGGGCTTTGAATAAAGGTGTGAAAACAGAATACAAACAGTTCTGGGATGTGGATCTGGGAGTTTCATATATTCCTTGGGAGAAAGTAAAATTGGATGATTTGGAAGGCTTTGCTGAAGGTGGCATGATTGACCAGGAAACAGTAAATACAGGTACGGATATGAACAGTGACTCTGGTAGGTAGAAAATGTGTTTATTTTGGTAATTGCAAGTCCTCAGAAAGCTTATTTGTTTAGGTAACACATACTTTTCTTCAGTTTACGTTAATTTTGCTAGCTACTTGTTCACAATATAAATGGCACTGTAATCAAGAAATCTGGATTGTCTTTGTAGATGAGTAACTAGTTGATTTTTGTGACAATGAGAACTTAATAACAAAGGGAAATTAACTTAAGGAAGTCAGTAAAGGTTAGAATTTTTAGGAACAGAAATTTGCTGTGTCCTCTTTTCAAAGTATGTAAAATATTTTGTAGAAATTGTTCTGCCTATGGCTGTGAGAAGTCTTATATGTGGGTGTAAGACTTGAGTTGGAACTTGTGCAAGTAGTCACAGCTTAGCTGAACCTTACGGTATTTTCTCCATAAAGTCAAAGAAATGTGAAAACAAGTAATGTTAGACCTCAGTCTGAAACCCAGTTAATTGAGAAGTTTGTTACTTTTGTAAAGCATTCAGAGTACTTTGTTTTCTTCAAACGGATCTAACATCAAATGACTGTACTGTACTGAAGTAAAGAATAAGCTAAGACTATTTTTTACTAGTGGCAATAATTTTTCAGGTTGTATGGGGTCTGTCTGAGCTGATTTTCCCATAGCAGCCCTCCTGGTGCTGAGCTTTTGTGTTGGGAGTTAGAAGGGTGCTGATAAAATGTTGTGACTGCCTCTGAGCAGTGCTCACACAGCACCAAGGCTCTTTCTAACACTCCTCCCTCAGTGGGATTGGGGGGCAGGAGGCTGGGGGGAACATAACCAGGACAGCTGACCCAAACTGGCCAAAGGGACATTCCATACCGTGTGATATCATCTCACCTACAAAGCTGGTACAAAGGAGGCAGGGGAGGGAGCTACTCCTTGGTCCTCCCGAGCAACCACTACACGTTTTGGAGCCCTGCTTTCCAGGAAAGGCCAGACATCACCTGGGGATGGGAAGCAGAGAATAAACCTTTGGGGTTTTTCTCTTTGCTTCCACACTGGCATTGCCTGCCTTTGCTTTCAAATTAAACTGCCTTTGTTTTTACCCTCAAGGGTTTTATCTCCATCTTACACTGCTTTCTCCTTTGGCTCTGTGGAGGATGGAGAGGGAAGGGTGAGGGTGATAGAGTGTCTTAGTGGGTATCTGGTGCTCAGCCAGGGTTAACACACTACACAGGTCAAAATGCAGTCTTGCTTTGAGTGAAAATTAAATATAAATGACTGAAATTAAAACATGGAATGTTACCGAAATATATTGTTATACTTGAAATAATCTTTCTGAGGAAGTGACAGAAGGAAGAAATGGTGGTTGGGATGAGGTTTAACATGAGGATTCTTTATCACTGTACAGTACCCCGCTGATAACACAGCTATATTAACAGCAACAGTTTTTAGAAAACTGGAGCATACGCTATATTACAAATTATTAACAGAATGACAGGAAAACTTAAATCAGTCTGTATACAGCCATAATTCAACAGTATTGCAATGATTACAAATATTTTTACATTCTTTAAAAGATATAATAACCACTAAACTTAAAAGACTTCAATTATTTGTAATGAATTCTTATAGATAACACTCAATTGTTTACGAAGGAGGACTTTTTAGTATTTAAACAAAAATAGAATATTATCTTTTGACATTAAGAAATATACCTTTGTTTTTTTTAAGAATGGGAAACAGCCAGAAGCTCAGAAGCTGCTAAAGAAACTACTCAAACTACACAGAGTGCCACAGTTGATAAAAGCACTGTTATTACAACACAGACAGAAGCTTACACGCAACCAGTCACCATGCTGCAGGTTTGTATTGTTCTGGGTTTGCAAAACCCACACAGAACTGGATGGCAGACTTTTTATTCAGTGCAGATAAATTTCAGTGCTGAGTTAAAATCCTTAAATTGCAAATACTGAAGTCTTGTGTCAATGTGTGTTTACCTCCTAAATATTTTAAAGTAGAATCATTTGCTGTGATTGAGTAAAATCTTTAGTTTCATGCACAACATATCCCAAACTTGTGTACAATCTCAAATGAAGGCTTGAATGTTGAAAACAAGAGCAATTAAAACAAAACGACACACCAAACTGGCGCATAATTTTTTAAGGAGAAATTAAAATGAGTTTACAGAAAGTATTTTGCTCACTAGAGCAAAGCATCTTTCTGTAAGTAAGCAATGCAGTAATCATTTTTTCACTTGTGCTTGTTCATTCTTTATCAATGTCCTTTTCACCGTATCGGCTTTGAATATAAGTTTAATTATTTTCTCAGTAATTTCAGACAAAATTTCATAGGCGCAGTCTCATCTTTAGCAGATCTGATTATTCAGGTAGTGTCGTGTTCCACTCTGGTAATTCATGAGAGTCCTTGATTCCCCGCTGTATCGTTTTTCCTGGTGCTGAAACAGAATTTTTACTAATGTTCAATCAGTAACAAGGTATTGTGGAAGGCTAGAAGAGCACAGTGTAATTTTTTCTTGAGTATCCTACACTAATATCAAGTATAAATGCTTTTTGTCAAGCTCTAAATTCTTTTTGTAATGACCATATGAAATCGTAAAATGAGAAGCAGTTGCTTAATACATATTTTTTTGGTACTCACATTACTGTTTTATCTTTCCTAACTTACATAGGCATTTCCAATACTTGAGCTGACAAAATTTCTGTGAAACCTAACATATTTGCATTTACTTACATTGAATTTTGAGCTTTTTACTTTTCACAAAAAAATTTGTTTTCAGTCTTATTTCAACTGTCTCGTAGTGAATAGTGTGATCAGTATATATTTAAATATACATATAGCTTTTATTCTTCTGCTAAATACTTGTAATTATGCTGCACTGTATCAAACACATAGCTCAAACAAATCTGAAAAATATTAAGTAATTTTCAGGATTTCATGAGGATCATTTGATTTACAATTACATGCACTAAACTCAGCTTTCCACTATTATTCTACAATAAATAAGTTTTTCTGATGAGAACAGAATCACTGTTTTCTAAGTGCTCTCAAATTGCCACACTGTCTACATTTTCCGTTCTTTCCTGTCTCCCTTTCTGCATTCACCTCTCTCCCATAGGTAAATTTTTATTCTTGAATAAGTTTAGCATTTACCAGTGTATTTTTCTCTTCTTTTTTAGGATAAAGAAAGCTAGCATAGGATTCTTCTAGTGTCCTTGTTTACGTGTAGTGTAGGTACCACTTGAGAATGCAGCCTGATTCTTCAGGATGTCCAGAATATTTACAGAGCCTTTGGTACATTTAGCGCTTAACGTGAATTGCACTTGAATCAGTTTATCCAACTTGTAACATCAATGAATACTATTAAGTGTTGAAGTCGCTTGTTTTTCGTTTCCATGCAAAAAAGATCCCAGTAGCTCCAGCTGTGCCTGCTGTGAGCTTGGTCCCACCCGCGTTCCCCGTCACGATGTCTGTCCCTCCGCCGGGTTACAGCGCGATTCCTCCGCCACCCTTCTTGCGAGCCAGTTTCAACCCTTCACAGCCACCTCCAGGTAAGTCAGTGAAAATGAAGTAGAGTATGGAATGAGGATGCTTAGTTTGTGTGCTCCTGTGTACATCATGCTTTGTGGAGTTCTCCTTCAGCTACTGGTTACTGTTCCAGCCAGTTGACCTTCGAATCTTTAATTTGAGTCCAGTATGAAATTTATGTTAAACTTACCAGTGTATTCCATTGAGAATAGGAACTTGAGCAGAATTTTTTTTTATCTTTGATAAAAATGAAAATATAAAAATCATTGAGATTCATCTCCTTTCTTTAGAAAATTTTGAAATGCTCTGTTTTCTTCTTTGGACACTGGTGGCAGAAATCACTTTTAGAGAGGCACATGCAGATCATCTGTAGTAACGATGGGTTTGTTTTTGAAGACATTAACTGCCATTGCCTCTTCCCATACATTTGTTGTTTGCTAGTCTTCAGTGATGCAGCTCTTCAGGATGACAAATGTAGGCAAGCATTTACTGCAAAACTTTATTTGCTTTCCATGTAATAATTTGTCACATTTTTCCATGTAGGTTATATGCCTCCCCCAGTTCCACCTGTTGTCCCACCACCTGTTGTCCCACCACCCGTTGTCCCACCGGTTGTTCCAACACGTAAGTTTGATTCTTACAGCTGTTTGTGTGTTATGAAAAGCTTACTGTGAAGTTACTGAGAAAGAGGGGAAAAAGTAATTCTGGCAAATTGTTTGTATGAATAATGCAGTATTTCAACTTGGCTGCAATAAATGTATCTGTAACTTGAGCTATTTGGTGTTAGTCATTGAAAAATTTGTAACTATTTTTGTTTAGCCGTTTAACTGTATTGATTTAAGGTTTAAAAATATCTGTTAGAGTACTGATAGGTTGCCTACAGTTCATGCTCTTGACCAAAACAATAAATATTGCAGTAGTGATCAAATATAAGACATTATCAAAATATGTAACACTTAGGGTAATTAATTTCACTTATTTTACCAGCCTGACCTCTGGGAAACTGATCTGGAAGGCTTGAATATATGATTATTGTGATGTGCTTCTGTTATTTCTCTACAGCTTTAGTACAGCCTCCCTTACCAATTGCACAAGAGACGATGAAGGATGTGCCTTTTACTGGCCTTGTTCTACCAGTTGGCACAATTGCTACCAATCTGGCTACTCCCACGTTATCTGCTGGAAGCATTTTTAATCCTCTGCCAATCAACAAACCAGAATTAGATGAAAAGGGATCACATCTTACAGACCTTCAGATTTCTTCCAGTGAAAACAACAGATCTGGTAAGACACGTCCTTATTGTCAGATTCAATCACATAGAGGAAAGGTCATGCTTCTGAAGGTTTGTTTTTTTTTTCAGATAATAGTCCATTGCACTAGTAGTTAGAGAGTAGGAAGTTTTAGGTTGGGTATCATTTTCAGTTTAATTTGAAGAAGTGGTGAGAACCATTTGTCATGATCTGTTAATTGATTTATGGCAGTTTATGCTCATTGATGTTTTCTTCATAGACTTGAGAAGTAAAGCTGAGACTGGGAGCCCTTTAGAAAGCTTGTTAATTAACAAGTGCATTCTTAATACGAAAGTGTCAATGGAAAGGAGCAGGAGAGAGTGGGACCATATAACATTTATAGAATTATATCAAAGATTGTAATGCTTCCCTTGCCTATATTGGGTGACGGTTGTGGCTTCGTCAGTTTAAAGCTGCTGTGCATTCTTTACTACCTAGAGACATTCATTTCTGTGGCTTAACGTCTGTTTGTCACCAATGTGATTAAAACACTGTATGTTTGTTGTAGAAACTGAGAGAGACCTTGTCAGCAGTATTGGCACTGAATGTGGATTAAGTTGTGTGTTGTTTTGAATGCTGTTACACTGGCGTTTTCTGTTAATTGTTGCTCTTGTTGCTGCTTTTTAGTGCAAAGTGATGTTTCAAGTAGCTCCGGACTTGGAGGAGTGCAACCACCCATTGTCTCAAACAGTTCTGGGCTTACTGGAGAAGGACAACCACCCAGCGTGTCAAGTAGCTCTGGACTTGCAGGGGGAGTACAGCCACCCAGTGCTTCAAGCAGCTCTGGACTTGGAGGTGTGCAACCACCAACTGTTTCAAGCAGTTCTGGTCTTGCAGGAGGAGTGCAGCTACCTACTGTCTCCAGTAGCTCTGCTCTTGTTGGCGGCGTTCAGCCAACCAGCGCCTCAAGTAGCTCTGGACTTATGGCTGGAGTGCAACCACCAAACGTCTCCAGTAGTTCAGGGCTTCTAGCTGGAGTGCATCCACCCAGTGTCTCGAGCAGCCCTGGCCTTCTGACGGGAATGCAGCCACCCAGTGTCTCAAGCAGCTCAGGAGTTTTGGCAGGAGTACAGCCACCGAGTGTCTCAAGCAACTCTGGGCTTCTCATAATGCCACCACCGAATGTTTCCAGTAGTTCCGGACTTATGGGAGTGCCACCACCAAATATTTCAAGCAGTTCTGGACTTATGGCAATGCAGCATCCAGCTGGGGTTCAAAACATGCCTCATTTAAATATTAATAGTCAAAGGATGCCGGGGATGCCTCTCATAGACATCCGTCCAGGCCTGATGCCCCATTCGCCCGGACCGAGGTTTCCATTATGGAATCCCGCCGCAGCGTAGCATTCCTCCTCCAGCCATCCTTGATCCATCTCTTCACCCGCCTCCTCGAGGTCCTTTTCCTCCAGGAGATATTTTTAATCAAGCAGAAAGACCTTTTGGAACACCAGGGAGGCAAAATATCGATAGTATTTCTAATCCAGAGAAAAGACTGCCTCTCGGAGGCGAGAACATCCAGCAGGAAGGAGACAGAGATTATCGCTTTCCTCCGGTGGAAAACCGAGAGAATCTCAACAGACCATCTGCAGTGGATGTCAGAGAGTCTGTTGGGCGACCACCAGTTGATCCAAGAGAGAGCGTAGGGAGGCCTCCCGTAGATGGAAGAGAACACTTTGCAAGACCACATGTAGACATGAGAGAAAATTTTGGAAGGCCAGGTATGGATAACCTTGGTCGAAGAGAGCATTTCGGTTTCAATTCAGAGAAGCACTGGGGACAGAGAGGAGATTATGATGAAAGAGAGCACCACGCCTTCCCTGTTTATGGTGGCCCTAAAGGCTTCCACGAAGACAGAGAGAGGTTTCGGCACGTGAACTACAGGTTTGATAGCAGAAGTGGTCCCAATTGGAATAGAGGATTTGAACAAGACGCTCACAGGGATTTTGATGACCGCAGAAGACCCTGGGAAAGACAGAGGGATAGGGATGACAGAGATTTTAATTTTTGCAGAGAAATAAACGGGAACAGGTTTGGAAGAGACAGAATGTCAAACAACTGGATCCCCCCTCCACATCCACGGGTTTTTGAATATTTTGATGGGGCCACTTCCCAACGCAAAGCCGATAGCATGCCCCAGGTAAATGGTGAAAATACAGAGACAGAAAGTCAGCCACCAACTGCACAGGTGCAGGATGATCCAGAACTTTACGAAAAACTGACCTCTTCCATCGAGATAAACAAAGAGAAGAGTGACACAGAAGCTGATATAGAAAGTGAACCAGTGGTAGAAAGCACAGAAACTGAGGGGACATAATCATCACTCAGTAGGTAAAAGATACCTTTTGTAAAGTTGTCATCTCTCTGTAATAGATAAATGGCTGACTGGACCGTAGCAGTTCACTTTTGTCTGCCAGAATTAAGTTAATCTGATGTTCATGTTCATCTTTCACGTAAATAACTGTACAACTGACTTGTGTAGAACACTGTTCTTAATTTGGACATGGCAGGTAAACATTTTTTTAATTTCTCTGGTGAAGCATAAACTCTCCCCCACTTGCTTTTAATTTCACAAAGATAAAATAACAGCTTGTCAAACAAAGACTTCCTATGGAAGAAAATGGGATTTTTAAGATACTACCCTTAGGTTGGCTACTGAAATTGTTATACTTGAAAACAGGTGCTGGTGTATCTCGTCTGTGTTTTTAGGCTGCTGCAGAATTTTAAAGTATAGACAAAGCTGTGATACTTTACGTTCATACAATTCGGCAGAAAAAGAAACGGCCCATGTTATTTAAGGAGCATAACACAGAGATTAAAAGTGATTTTGTAAAATCTACACTATAGTCTCTGTTTTCTCTAAAGTAAGTGTTCGTGATTTGTTCCTCGTACTGCAGTGGGTTAAAAAAAAAAAATGAAAAAGTACATTTTAATGTTGGGTGCATTTTGTTTTTTAGATGCCAATAAAGCATATTTGATAACAGTGTTCTAGGTATTGTATTTTTTTAAAAACCTGCAAACTCTTAAAAACTTGGAATCAGCCATGATATGTGCTCTAGCTAGTTGTTGCAAAAGGTTTATATTACTTTTGTAAGACCAATGCAACAGTTATGTCAAAGAAGCGTATGGTTTTTACACTGAAAATCATGCAGTCATATTAGTTGATGTAAATAACGTATGTATGTAAATAATATGTGTAAACTGTTTGTAGATAACACTTTTTCTGTGCGTGCCTGTGTATGTGCACACACTCACAGAATGTTGTAGACAGTTCAATAAAACTGAAATGAAATTAGGTTGTAAAAATCTGCCTTTCACCTTCTTTAGGTAGTAAGTTAACAAAACGTATCTCACTGCAATACTGTCAGGCTTAGATTTACCTTCTCATGCTCATTGTTACGATGTTCTTACTACTTCTAGAAGGTGGAACATTGATATACTGTAAGAATATACAGAAGGATTTTAGCTTACTTTTTAAATTGCAGATATGCATGAAGCCAAAACTTAAGCAAGTATTTGCGTTGTCTTATTTTGTAATATATTTGGTATTCTGGATAGATAGTGGTAGTGTTCCAGTACTTTGTGGTTATTTGTTTTTAGCGGCTCAAAGTCCAGATATGTTGCACAAAAAGTAAAAAGCTGTTGTTGGTCTAAAAAAACCCTGCAAGTTTTTTAACAGAAATAAGGGGGGCTTTGTGTTTTGATGGCTTAGTATTGAAGTCAAACCTCTTGTTAAATCGTTGAGATGAACTGGCTGCTTAGGTAAATCAGTAGCATTATTTTCTCCCGTTTCACCGACTTCGCTGCTTTAAATTGGTGGTGAAAGATTTGGCTATAGGGTAATGCCGGATTTTCAATTCATTCCACCTAAGTGCATTTCACAAACTTCTTTCAGCATAACTTCTGTGAAAATTGTGTCTGAAAGTATCCTTTCACTCAGTTTTGGGAAAGTTCTTTTCCTCTTGCGTAATAGGATCCAAGTACTAGGTTTTGCTACACGAATTCCCTTCTGGTAGAAGAAACACCTTTAGCTCAGATTAGAATTTTTTCTTTAACTTAAAGGGTTAGCATGGAAGTTTTAATTCCCCTTCTGCCTTCCCACAGGAATAGAAGTATGGGAGTGTCACGTGAGTGTCACAAGAATGCCTTTGAGCGTAGAAGCAAGTTTGGCATGTGCGTGTTGCCCTCTCCCTTGGGGAGGTGGGCTCTGCTTTCATGCTGTGTCATGCCTCAGCTTTTCAATTACAGGGACTTTTTGTCTGCATAGTAAGCAGTCAGCTTACTGGAGGTGGCCCTTTGAAAGAGCAGACTTGAATGAATAATTCTTTATCTACTGTGCAAGTATTAAGCATTAGGCTGTAGTGAGGTATGCGTTAAATGACTATTGCTTTGTAATAGACCTTGCTGCTCTGTGTATTACCAGAACGTGTCTCAGGAGTTGAGATGAACAATGTTTAAGGTAAAATACCTTCATGAGCAGGCTGTGGCTGAAAGAACTTGACTGACGTTGCTGCACCACCTATTAGGAGTATTCTGGTCAGGAGGATATGGTTGTGTGAAAGTCCAAACACAAAAATTATAGCTATAAAGGGTACTTATGAACTTTAAGGGATTTTCTTTATTTCATTTTGATATGTGCAGCTTGAAGAGGCTTCAGTTGTAGACAACATAAATACTCAGAATCAAACACATATTGGCAGTAGCTTTTCTTCTCAAACTTTTTGTTGAATGCCTCTTTAAAACTGAAAGTTAATCTGTTTTTGTTTTTCTGAACTGGGAGTGCAGTATGCTAAATTGCTCGTAGTATGATGGTTTAGGTAAATTACCAGGTGAGAGATGTTAAACAATTTGGTTGGTAGTGGTATAAAACAATGTATAACTTAGTGGTTTTTCATCTTTGTTAATCTCTTTCAAGCATTAATAAATCGGCTACTGTATATATGTGTTATACCATCAATTTCAAACAGCTGTTTTATTTTTTTTGTAGAATAAAGGTTTGTTGCACAGTCTTCAGTTGCATCATGTTTACAGTTAGAACTGTTCATTTCTTATGTTATTAATGTAGCACGCAGACTGTCACCAAAAGAGCTGTATTCAGATGCTCAGAAGGGACTTACTGTTACCAAAACAGTATGGTTTCTTTATCTTGCCAGTAGGAATTTTGAAATCTGTCAGAGCTTGAGTGAAGACTTCCCATTCTCACTGTAGATTAAGCCATTGCAAGCCACTGGAAAGAGCTCTCCTGAGATCCAGATCAGGTCTTTGATGTGGTTCACGGTAGTGACATGTCAGTTTTGCTGCTGCAAAGGAAAGAGTGAGGCTGGGACAGGAAGAAGGTGGGGGCAAGGCATTTGGGCAGCAGTTCTGGCTTACGCCTGTTTTAAAGCTTTCTCTAGTTAGGAGAGGTGGCCATTCTTAGCAACTGAAGAAGCTGATCTACTATTTACTTAAATAACATACATACTTTAAAATACCTCAGGTCGCTTTGCAGGCAACACAATATACTTGGGTATGCACATTTGCGTGACAACCTTACGCACTAGTAAGTTCTTGGATGTATTTGCTGCCTTTTTAAACAGCCTGTGATTCTGATCTTACACTGTGTACTTCATTTGAGCAGAATGCTACATCCATAAAGATTACTAGGCTGAAACACAGCCTTCATTTGCTATAACGACATGACTTCTTTGCTGAAGCCTTTTCTCTGTGAAATATTGGAACACTTTTATTTTTATATGTAGTGCTTCACGTTGTTATTATCAAATCAAGGGGATAGATTCTGTTAGATTCCTTTGCTTCAGTAGAGTATTACACTGTTTTTCAAGCCATTTCAATGATTTAAACGGCTTTATTTATGTAGTCAAGGTACTTCTACTCTCAGTAAGGCAAGACAGAAATACTGTGATTAAGCAAGTAGTGTGGCATGCACAGGCATTACCTAAACACAGTTGGAAGATTATAAAGTAAACTGTCTATAGAAGGTATTTATAAATTAAGTCAGATTATTCCAGAGTTCTCTTAAAATAGCGTCGGCAGTTCTGAACACATGCAGGATTACGTTATGCTGGTAAAACACTAAAAGTACTCATTTTCTTAATTTGTGTTCCCCTAACTCAGACCTTTGGGTCTTTTAATTTGAAACTGGTAGAAATGGATCCCAAATTTAATTCTTTGCATTTTCAGCAGTTATTAAAATAACTTAAGGGTGACTTTTTTGTCGTTTGATAATGAGAGGTAAACAGATGTGATTTTAAAACCTATTCAACATATCAGGAGTCATCAAGGTTAACTAGGACAATTTTTTGTTACTTCAGGTAACGAAAGGATCTTTCTTTCCCTGTTGACAGCTATTGCTGATTTTTTTTATGAATTTTTAACGGACTTTACATTAATCACATTTTCCTTTCAAGTGCGGAGCTTTCAGAACTAAATGTGCTCTGAAGCAGTCTGCTCATGTAGATGAGACATTGATTTAAAAGGCATAAAGACAGGATAATCTTTTTTTAGTTGGAAGCTGTTTGTTTGAAAAACAATGGCAAAAGATCTTTCCACCATGTTGCTTTACTATTTCCAATACTATATTGTAAGACTTTCTTAATTGCAACTAGGCTTATGTTTCTCTTTGAAAGGTCACTTTAATGTTACTCACTCAACTTAACCTATCTGAGTTCTTCGGATACTCAAACATTCTGGATTTTATTAACATATGTAGGTGATATTCCATAGCCAAGAAAAGTCAAGTAGAGCTACTAGAAAGAAAAATCATTGTCTATTTAAGAGTAATAAACTCCAGCAAAGGTGTACAGGATCTGCAAAGTGATTTTTGTCAGCAATGGGATGGTATGAAAGTCCGTTAATATGGTTTTTGTTGAAGTTGGTGTGTTGTGTTTGCCGTAATTCCTGTATCCCTTTCTGTCTTGCACAAACTTCATGAAAAAGAGTAGTCTCATTGAATATCATACTCTTTAGTAGCATCCTTCAGATGCTCTGCCACCAAAGATTAGAGGAGGAAGGACTAGTGGCCTGTTCACACTTAAAAAAACCAGAGTGTTAAGATGCATTGTGCAGTTGAAGCTGAATGTATTTTCTCTTAAAGAAGTTTAAAATGCATGTTTCAGCACTTGCATAGCAGCAGTGATATTAGTGGCTGCTGGTTCAGTAGTCTTATTGTGTACTTTGTCATTTTTCTTTTAAAGCTAACTCACTAGTGTTAATTTTAAACTTTCTCTTTTTCCGATCTGATTAAATTGTTCTAATGCCCTCAGACAAGGGACTTTTTTGTGCTTTCCCAAAAAAAAAAAAAAAAATCTGGTCAGAGAGTTGTTAACCTTTAGATAGGTCAGCTGAACATTTCTTTTTCCATCATGATTTAGTTCTTTAGCTATAGTTTTCCTTTTCAATAATTTTCTGTTTGTGTATCTGTTCTGATGGGTGTGTTCATGTTAGCTTTGTGTTGATTTGTATGCGGGAACATTATGACTGCATGCAAGCTGGTACAAAAAATCCTTGATAGGTGAAGTGTGTTAAATGGATACAGAATTTTAAACTGAAATGTAGATTGATAGAATTCACATAGGCTGTAGATGCAGGGACTTTGGATCTAGATGTCACCTCCACACTAAAAGAGGCATCATATTCTAATTATAGCTGGGGAAAATAAGAAATGTGGCTTTTTCTTGATAACTGCAGAAGTGAAGTAGAAATAACCGTTGTGTTTAAAGTCCTGTGTAAAAATCCATCCATCTTTGTGCAGTCAAAAGAAGCTCTATTGTCACTTCAGTTATGAAGGGAAAAAATTACTTTAGAGTTAAGCTGTTTCTGAGGTAATCTGATCTCATTCAGCAATGCAGTAAAACGTAGTTTGAAGTATGCCTTAAGGTTTTTTTCCCATCTGGAAAGGAGACTACATTTCAAACTTTAGACAAAAGTGTGGACAACATCAATACGTTTTTTTTTTTCCTCTGGAATTAGAAATGTAACTTGTGGTTCGCTGATTTTCTTCAAGAAAATCTTTTTAATTTTTGTGGTGTAAATACATAAGAACTAAATGGACATTCAACTTCAAAAATGTTTACTGAAAGTTAGAATAGTTTGTCCTGTTATTTTTTCATTTATTTTTACATACTTGCAATACATTATTTTGTCAAATGGTACCATCACAGGATTCTGCTTACCATGAATTTGAAATACCTTTGAATTATGTAATTCAGTTGCATAGCCACGTTATTTAAATCTAGGGAAAAAAAATAAGTCTTTCTTTTGAAACTCATTGGCTTCTTGTACAGCATGACTACCAATGTAGGTAATTCACTGTTAAGAACCTTATTGTCAAAGATCTGTGATTAAAAGTAAAATACTGAAAAAAAATAGAAACGCTTGCTTATTAATTTGGAATTTTGTTGTTCATTAAAAGCAAAATAATGCCATACTCTCAAATTTCATATTGGTTAAAAAAATTCACCATATTAAAAATACAAACTTGATGGCCCGTAGTTCTACAAATTGATAAAATTAGTGAGGCGCCCATATTTCATTTTGCTAGAATGTAAAACCTTCAAGTGATCGGGATAAATGTTATTTACATTAAATATTGAAATGTATTTTAAAGTCTTGTGTGCATATACTATCTGCAGTTTCTGTGTGTACACTTTATATTATATATGCTGTACACCTGCAATCCTCATTCCATGATCAGAACCACAATGGAAAAAAGGAGGGTGACATGATATGGCAAATTCTAGTAGATACTAAAAATGCTGTACAGATGGGATCTCTGTAAAACAGGGGATAGATAATGTTTCAGAGGCAGCACCTTGTTAGTCTCTTTTGAAGTCAGGTAAAACCTCAGTTATAAAGCATGAATAAGCCTTTTTTTTAGGTTAAATAAAAGCTAATGCATAACTTTTGCTGTTCTGATGGCTCATTAAAAAGCCAGTATTTTAAAAAGCCAAAGTTTTTAAGTAATCCTGAGCATTTTTCTTAATATTGCTACTACCTTAACTAAAAAAAAAAAAAAAAAAAAAAAAAAAAAAAGGAAGAAAAAGCCACAGGAAACACAGACAGGTGTAAATATTTGTAAGATTACAAAATTCTTGAAGAAATAACTGGATAACAAATGTTAGTGTGCCTATTTGGGTGTTCTTTACTAGTATATACTGCAAAACTCAGTTAAAAGCATGGTAAAGAACTGTCTCAGATGGAAGGACTGTGCTGAACAGAGGTGCCAGTGTAAAATCCAATATTTTTGTTGTTGCTCCTTGTTTTTGTTACCTCCCCGCCTAAGTACTGCCCTTGTTTGGGGTTTCACTCTGAACACTGATTTTAGGGAAGATTCTGACTAATGTTTGTGTTTTGTCTAATATGTAATACAGACACCAACAGCTAGTGAGAAGTTGAGTGATGTTGTCTGAGGTAAAAGCGTCAGAGCAATCAAAAGAGGAGATAACTGAATTGTGTGAACCACCAATCTGAAACATCACTGTTGAGGCATGTCTACTTACTACAGAGATAATTAGAGGTTATTTTTAAGTATCTCAGTACTGGAAAGGCTGCATTTCACAGTAGTATCCTGGTTTGGAAGGTCCCAGCTACAGTATCATTTGTTTTCTGCTCTCTGTAGAAAATTCTTGATGAAGATCATTACCTTACATGTTATTTATAGGGACTCTAAAATAATGCTGCTTTAGTCTTACTACTAAAGCAGTATGATGTGATTCACAGACTCACTTGTTTACTGGTGGGAATGTTCCCCTTGGCTTCATTGGATCCAGAATTTCAAATGCTTTGTCTTGAGTGTCTCAGTTTCTTCTTCAGTGGCCTTTAGAAAAGCAGGTGGTAGAAGATTATCTGGTTCTACTTTAATTGATTTTTATACTACTTTTAAGCACAGAGCCTTCTAGGGGATAATTTTTCTTTCAAATCCTGTTCCCATGTTCAGTATTTATGAGTGGGCAGTTCTAATAAAGATTGTTTTGAGATTCTGAGGGTGTGGTGGAATAGATTGTACAAAATGTCTGAAAAAAAGATCACAAGCTCTGTACTTGACTAGTCCTCTGCTAGGAAATCCCTGGAGTGAAAGCAAGCAAAGCAAAGCTAGTGTTAGCTTCTGTCTCTCCCCAAAATCCTGCTTTCTAAGTAGATCTTTTCACTGCAGCAGGTAGAGCAGCCCTGTAATACATGGTCACTATTATTTGATTAGAGTTCATTATGCCCTCTGGGCTTGTTTCCTCATCTGTTTACTGTTTTTTTGAAAGGTTGCGTTTTCTTTAAATAGTGCTTTCCTTCAAATGATTTAAAGAAAAATGAATGCATTAGGTTAATAAAGTTATTTCATTTTAGAGTGCTTGCCTAACTCTTCTCAATAAATTTCCTTCTGCAACAAAAAAGTTCTTACATTTCTGTATTAACTAGAATAGAAATAAGAATGGGTGATATGTAAAAAAAAAAAAATAAAATTTTTGTCCAAAATTACATATTTTTTGTCATCATAGTCTGGTTCCAGCATGTTCAAGAATATAACTAAAATCACATTCTTCACACCACCTAGCAGTTTGTGCTCTCTCTGATACACAGCTTGAAAATTTGGGCACACAACTTAGAGCAACCTCAGGAGCTGTAGTGAATGCCAGGGTCTTGGATTTCCCTTCTCCATTCCCTACCTTCTCACCAGATATTTTAGTCTTTCTTACTCACACTCAAAAGTTTAACCAACACATTTTCTGAAAATTATGAAGACTTTTACTTTTCCCAACTTTGAGAATTAATTTATTCCGAATGTCTCTTATCTTGATGCATAAAAGCAAGCAATCATGAATCCAAAAAGAACAAATATGTGAAAGCAATTTTCTGAACATTTTTAGCACTTTATAGGCAAGAAAATGAGACCCAAGGAAAGTCTGCTAGAGAACTGGCTTTAATTTGTGGTTTGTTTTACCATATTGTTGGCTTTTTAAGTCATCTAATTGAGTATTGTATTTTCTTACAGGTCCTTTTGGCTTTTTTACAGGGTTTTGTTTTTTTTTCTAAACTGGGACCTATTATGCATCTTATAATACACTTGAAATTGTGCATCTTGCCTTACAGTAACTGTCTAGCGTTGACTTCAGCTACATACTGCAAGATACACAATACATTAGAATTTATTATTTTTGAACTATTGAAGTATATATATATTGAAATATATGAAGATATATCCATTTTCTAGAAGCTTCTGGAAAGCTTAGCCACAGTTTTTACAGTCTACATCATATACAGGGAACACAAAGTACAGTATGAACTCTTACTCTTGCTGTCCCCATTACACTCACGGTGTTTCTGCAGCTAACACATCTTTGGTTTTGTCTTCCACTTTTGCTGTGTCAAAGGAGTCAGTTAGATGTGTGTGTTCACATATAGTTTTAAATGTACATCATCACTGAAAGTCAGATGAATATTTAAAAATCAAACTATTAAGTTAGGGTTTCAAATTTAGCTTGTTATGAATCATTTGGTTGGTTACACCAGGTTTTTACACCATTTGGTCATTAGCATTTTTTTTTTCTTAAGTAAAATATCAGTCTTGTTGGTGATCGGTTTTCTTACATGAGAGTATGAAGCTCCCAGTCTTACACTGTAGAAATTGGTGCTCTGGTGGACTGTGGCAGACAAAGCCTAATTACACTGTCACTTGTCTGGAAAAACCCACCTACCACAACTCTTCACATCAGGCTATGGGGTAACACAGGGAGCACACACACATCCAGGCAAGCTGCTGTGCCTCAGAGGTGCACAGGTGGACACCTCGAGGGTGAGCACTTACGAGCCATATAGACACAAGGCTCCCACTCACCTGGGGATAAAAGTTTTCTTCTCTGCCTGAGCCATGATAATAGTATTAGTACAGCAGGCAGCAGACTAGTCTTTTTATGCTGAACTTTGTGGCGTGGTTAGTATTTACAAACAGGAGAATTATTTAGTTATCTAATGTGTTTTTCAAAGTAATCATTGCTGGCAAGTCAGGTCTGGGACCAGGTGCTCTACTTGAACCCTGCTACAAACAAGAAAGATGAGAGGTGGTTAAACCACTGTAGGTGCTTGTTTGGATTGTTCTGAAACAGACCCTACTTCAGGGTCTCACTTTCTGGGAAGAGGCTGAGAGTTAATTTCAGAAACTTTTCAGGGTTCTGGCCTTCCAAAAATAGATGGATGCCTCAAATATACCATTCACCTGCATTTGCTTTCACATTCCTCATGTGGTCTTGACTGTGCTTGGCAAGAACTGCTACAAAAGTGCTGCATCCCATAGTCATCGCTGTTCCTAACCAAGATGATCTTAGGTGTCCTCCAGTGGCCTTTTGAATTCCTCGGATGCCATTGTTCTCTATTTCTAAAGAGTCTGAAATAGGAAATTTGGTGTGTTTTTTCTTTTGGCACAAAAATCTCTACTAGAGTGACAAAATATTTTCGCAGTTTGTATCTTCAATCTCATCTCTTTGGCAAAAGCTCTTTGCAGTGGGCATTTCAAAGCCGATTATTACAGCATCATTTCCAGAGTCTTCAATCTGAAATGGAAGTTTTGATGGGTTTTGAAGGAACGGTTTCCATACACTCTTGCCTATTCCTTTAGGCTTTCCCCACCTACTGAAAGCAGAGTGGGGTCCAGCCAGCCACTGCAGCCTACTTTCTCACCTTCGTAAGAGAGAGGGTCCACTGTGTCCTGAAAAGATACTTGCAGCTTCTGGGAAGAGCAGCTCCTCAGGGTATGTGCAGCGAGAGGAGCACACAAGAAGAACGAGCCTTCCTTGCCAGAATACCTTGTCCAGTTTTTGAACTGCTCTTTGAAGCACATCCCTGGATATAGGAAGATGAGAATGGCAGCTGGATGAGTTGCTTCCTTGGTTGACTATCATCTGTACTCTGCCTCAGAGACCTTACTTGAATTACAAGGCCAGCAGCTGGCTATCTCTTTGTGAAGTGTGGCCAGTTCTGATGTTTATTCCGAACACTTGAAATGCCAAACAAAGCTCTGAACCCTACTAGTGCCTGTTCAGTACACAGACACTGAGTACTGCTAGGTCTTGCCTGTGACAAGAGGCAAATGCTCCCTTCCTTATGTGCATTTTTCTTCGTCTCTTCTTTAAAACTGAAATAGTGCTGCTCTCACTATTGAATTTTCTCCTGCATTAAGCTAGAGCTAGTTGAATAGAACAGGGGAGAGAGGAATTGCATATCCGAGGCTCACAGGACTGTTACAGTGAGGATCAATCCCAGTGTCATTAAATTTGTTGTTTTCAGGTGGTGATGAAATAGTTCTTAGTATTTCTATAAACAAACATGTACATTCTGGCTGTAGAGACTGCAGTATAAGAAATTTGAACTAGTTTCTTTTTATTCTTTTACCTTTTGTCCTTTATTCTTCATATTCCATGTCTGTACACTGTTTCTATGTACAGTCAGCTCATTGAAAAAGTTTATTAGTAGTTTAATAACTTTCTTCCCTGAAAAAGGATGTTTTCTGCATTTGTTGCCATCTGAGTGTATCACAACATAATGTGGGAGGAGGATGCAAAAATGAACAGTCAAGAAACAGCAGAACAGTACAGGAACTGGGGAATCTGTTCTAGCAGTACTGAGGAGTGAGTTGTGTGCACAGAGATACTGAAACTCAAGCTCCTTAGCTATAGTTAATGGTGTAATATTTTATTCTGCACTCTAAAATGATGAACACTTTTCTAATCAAATCCATAGGCAGTAGCAATCTGTCATCTGACGGAGGATCATTGGGTCAAGAGATCCTGGTTTTGTGAAAATTAAATAGTATAGAAGCTCCTCTCACAAAGATGCAAAATTTCTATTCTAAAACATTTTCTAAGCATTTGCTGGTTTTGTGATTGACACAATGAACTTGAAATTTGATACTCCTTTCTTTAGTGTTTTAGTACTAGTTAAATATGGTTTTAGAAGTGTCAGCAGTGACCAAGGAGAGATTACTGTGGTTTTGAAGAAGGATTGTGAAACTTAAGGGTTTGTGAAGAGGATGTCAAGTGAAGTTGCTGGGGTTTATGTGTGTTTTCACTCGGTTCTAAAGCAGACTTTGTGCCTAACTAGCTGGCTGCTGTAGAGGGTTAAGGCTGTTACACTTTGGCGTTTCGTTTTGCTTTAGTTTCAGGTAATTTCAACCATTCAAGAGTTTGGGTTTTGTCAGCTTTACAGACCATGGAGGTTCACCTGTAACCCCTGTGAACAGTCAGAAAAGTCTTGTCAACTAAGGAGAAATGATCGATGCGAACCATGGTGTTTGTAAAAGCTGTGTTAAAAGGAAAAAACTTATTCTGAATACAAGAAATGCTGGATCCTATGTTTATTAGAGTGGAGTCTCTTTCTTAGTTTGATAGAAACTGCAATGAAAAACAGCTGAAATAGCTGGTAAGAAAATATACAGCTTACCTTATTAAAAAAAATAAGTAATCACTGACTCCAGTTTCTTTGCTAAGATCTTTAAGATTAGTCTATTTGACTTGCTCTCTTGCAAAAGAACAGAATACTGAACCCTAACCAAATGCTTATTTTAAGTCTTTTTGAAAAATGTAAATAGACATAAGCAACTATTAAGAAGCTACAGCAGAAACAGAGGTCCAGTAATCTGCAACCTGTAGCAAATATCTTTGAGCAAGAGACAATACCAACAACTGATTTTCTTTTTCTAATTTCAGAGTAAGGTTTTGCAAATTATTTTTTAACTTATTTTCAAAACTAATTTTGGTATCTCTTTTTACTGTTCCTTGCAATTAAGATGACTTCTTCCCTGAGTTTTGCTTCTGCTTTATGATACTTGTTTCTCCAGACGTGGTTGCCTGCTGCAGTGAGACCAGCAGAGGGGGCACAGAACATACTTAGTCGTGGCTGTTTCTTCACAGCCCACCGTGTGGTTGGCGTCTGGAAACCAGATAGCTGCCCCCTTAAGCCTTTTTAAGGTGCTGTACCATATGACTTGAGTCAAGAGTTTCAAAATCATTCACTGCTGTGCTTCGGTGCACTGTTTTCTATCTGGTTTGTGTGTGTTCTTGCTTACTGGGTTAATTTTCCCCCCTGTTGTGTGCCAGGCTCAGGGTAATGTACAAGTGCCTACATACCTGGCCTTCAAACATCTGCTAGAATTAATAGGGATTATGTAGTTATCATTTTCACAGATCAAAGCCTACTTTTAAAAATTTTGCTGAATCTTAGTTGTTTCTCACCATGATAATTTGTGAGGAAGGTCTATGAAAGTGGATGGGTAGATATTTCTGTGAATTTTTTTTTTTTTATTACTGGGAATGACAAAAGTACTCCTGACACTAACTTGCGTTAGTGTGGAGGGTGTGCTGATGGCTGCCACCCACTCTCCCCATGTCCACCAGCTAGTGTTGCCTACTAACTCCCAGTTTTTATCTTATCTGGCCCATTATATACTAGTTCAAAGACTTTGATGACTTTTAAAAGGCTTTTCCTTTTGTCAGACTGCTTCTGCTCTGCTTGATCCTGAAACATTTTATTTTAGTCATCACAGAAACATCGTCAGGAGAATTCAGTTAAGAAATGTAGCTGAGGGAATCTGCTTTTTGTTATCTTTATATTTTTTTTTTTCATGTAGAAACGCTCTATTTAACTACTTTTTAGTAAGTTTTATTACGTTGAGTACTTTTTTTTACCATGTCATATCATGTCTGGAAGGGGAGCAGCCAAATATGCCTCTGGGAAGAACTGAGTAAAGGGATTTTACCTAAAATGGTCTGCTCTAGTGCTGGGGGTTAGGATTTGAGGTGCTTTGTAGATTTGTTACAGCTTTTAGTGGGATGATTTTGATCCTATCATCTTTTGTATATTATTCCCCTATATATACATAGACCTTCTATGAGATCAGTTTTCTTTGTAGACTGATGTTCATGGACTTGCCTGTATTTAGAGCAGTATATCTGATCCTTCTCCAGGCATGATTATAGGAGTGCTCTAACTCAGTAAAATATTGATAAACCTTACAATGTTGTAAATATTTTCATATGTTTTTGCTATTTCTGGATAATGTGGCTCTGGTGAGTGATACATTTCAGTAGACAGGTACTTCCATCTTTTTCAGACTGCTTGTGGTGTTTTATTATCAGCTGTGTAGGAAGTCGACGTGCTGACAAGTACTCAAGTACTACTCCAGAGGAGGAGATGGGCAGCTCTCAGTAACAGCCCCCTTCAAATCCTGTCTCTCTGACACATCTCATCCTGTCTTCTCTGGCAGCCATCTCCTGCCTTGTGGCAGGGCTGCGAGTGTCTCATCATTCCTTGAGAGTCTTTGCAGCACTTTTCTGTGCAGTCCCATTTATGCCTTGGTATTGATGTCCATCCATGTATCCTGCCAATTGCAACAGTTCAAAAATGGGAAAGTAACTGTTATCTTCCATTTTCAGCTATAAACCAGTCTCTAACATCAATCCTGTGAGAAATACTATGAATGCTTAAAATATATTTTTGCATAATGTTTGGTCATTTATATGATCAAGTCTAATGAATAAATCAGTCCTTTGGCTTTAATCACAAACTTGCTCAAAATGAGCAGTGTTTATTTTACTACACTCATCTGAAAGATTTCTTAATGAAATCATTGCCTTTATGGCTCATGTTTTAACAATGGGTGTATTGTGATAGTGAATGTATCATACATAATTATTTTTATATATGCATTAGTATTTAATAACATTCAATACTTTGAGTAGATTGAAAACAAGCACATTTTATGTGTAGTTTCAGTAGCTTCGTGTAAAATACCTCTCAGATACTATTTTCTAAGTCATAAGAGTCTTCATAAGTTTAATGTGTAGGACCATGCAGCTATGGCACCTAAGCAGCCCTAATTTAATTTCTGCAAGAATTATCTGAAGGAAAGGAGGGAAAAAACACTATCTGTGGTTTTGTTTCACAATGTAAACATTAATATCTACTTATCAGTATGATACAGTTACATAACATCATTTTGCAGCACTTTATCCTGTGTTTAATTTTACCCTTACATATGGCTGAGTTTCTAATAATTGTTTATTAGAATAAGTGCCTAATTCTGTGAATTAGCCCGCCATAAATCACTGAAATACACTCGTTAGCTCAATTTCCTATTAACATGTTTCTGCTTTGTAATTCTTCCTGTTTGTAACTCTTGAAAAACATTTTGATTTCCAGCATCTTGTTGGAGTCAAGATCATTGTATCAAATACAACTTGATTTTTGTTTGTTTATAGCAGGGCAAGCTCATTTCTAGCTCTGTTACACTGTAATTAAATGTCTTTCTTTGGATCTCAAGATTGTTTTTTTTTTAAAAAAAAAAAACACACACACACAAAAAACAAAACAAACCTTTTTTGTATTATTGGTGTTAAGAAAAATCATCATTCCAAGTGATACTTATTCTTGTAGCTCTTAGGTGAAAACAAAAGCCCATTCTTGTGGCTTTACAGACATTGCCCCAAACTCTCTCTCACTGCCCAGCTTATTGTCTTGTTAGGTGCAGGAAAAAGTCAAACCAGTTCTACAGAACATTGATTTAGATAACTGGTATAGACTTAAGTTTTGAAGCTTCTTCGGCCTGATGAGATCCCTCAAAGTGTTGTAAAGTTAACTGGCCACGTTAACTGGCCACTTTAGGGTCAAACAGCAAATTTCAGCTTAATTCTGGTGGTGTTTGCTGTCCGCAGGCACTGCTTTCCTCACTCTAAACCATAGTCCACTGGTGTCTGGGGTTCACAGGCTGGAAACCACTGACTTAGGCAGCTCATTATGTATAGAATGCCAACAGTTCTTTCTTCTCCAGATAAACACCATTTCTGCCTCAAAAGCACATGCAGATGTCGGTAAGGCAGCTAGAGCCTGGGTCTCTGGCTCTGGGGGCTGTCCTTACAGAACAACCTGGATTCTGCAGGGAAATGCAGCCTCTAGCTGCTGGGACAATAGGTTTGAAGAACCTATTGTGTCATTATTTGTACTGACTTATCATTTGTCTCATTTTTATCAGCTTGCAATGGTGGAAGGAGGGGTGATGAAAGGAGGTTTGCGTCTAAAGGAGCAAGTGGTTTGAGGTCTGCTTTGCCTTACTAAAATCTAAGTCCCATCTGTAATGAAATTAATTTGAGTACAGTTTGAAATCAGTTGTTTGGTTTCATGAGAGCGTTGTGTGTACTTTGGTTACCTTAGTCCAGTGTTAATTTTATTGTGTTGGAATGTCAGTTGTTTTTTTGTATTTCAGTTTTTTCCACAGTGCTTTGTAGTCAGTGCTTCAAGAGCAACCCAAGGGTTTACTCTTACAATGTTGAAATGTAAAGGAAGTGTCAGAAAACTGGAGATGTTCCTGTCATAATCTTTGTTGTGAGTGACTGATTTCTTATTAATCTCTTATATTAAGATCTTTTGCAGTTCTCCTCTGAAATTCTAATTCTTTCTGGGTTTATTTTGGTTTTTTTTTTCTGTACTACAGTGAATATCTGCTCATTCTGATCAAGAATAATGGGATTGTAGTTTTATCTGTGGCTAGAAAGTATGAATTAAATTGTGTTCTTTCCCGTGAATTAAAGGAAGAAAAGGAGAATCTGGTTTTACACCTCTTTGGGATTTCAGAGCATAAATGCACTTTCAGTTTTTACACAGGCATGAAGTCTTGTCAAATGCAGGTGCAATAAGGTGCTTTATAAAACTGTTGCTTAAAGAAACCAAAGTAGTAGATTTTTTCATTGAGTCTGTTAACAGAAATCCTAACTTGTCCTAAATCATATTTTTCATTTCTATTTATATCAGCAAAGAAAGAAACTTCTGCAAGTCCTTTTCCTTGTTAGAACCAGTCCTGTAAAGGAGGTACAAAGATATTCCACGCAGCAATACCCAGAGTTGACCTGGCAGGGGATATGCTGTTTGGGTTGCCCTGAATTGCTGCTTGAACTCCCATTACCGGGGTAGAGCAGCAGGCCCAGCACGCGTGTCTGGACAGGCCTCCTTGCCTGTGTGGAGCCCAGGGCAGCAGCTCTGGCATTCACAGCATCATACTGTCACTTGTCCCTCTTAGATTCTTCTGTTCCTTCACCATCTGGCCACCGTGTTATTGAGGGCATGTCAGTATAGTAAAATCTCACACGGTCCCTTCCTGCTGTCGAGTTCTGTTTCTGTTCTCAAGCAGCAGAGAGATGGAAAAGTCTTCCAGCTTCCAGATCTTCTAGCTCAGGCTATCCAGCTCCTGTGGAGACAGAAGAAAAGGAGCATTGGAATATTTGGTGGATAGTAGCTAGTGGCAAGTGGGACGGCTTCAAAGACAGCTTGGGTGGAGAAGGACAGTAGCAACATGCATAATGGGAGAGTGTAAAGGCTGCTCTCCACAGCAGAGTCAGGGGAGTGCATGGACGGGCTTTTGTAGAGTCACTTTGTTCATGTAGCAGACGAATGTTTCTGGATATACCAAAGAACACTGTGCTGCCTTTGGGAAGCAAAACACAAACATCATTGCATGGGAAATGGAAATGTGATTAGGTCTTCAAATACTGTTTACAAATAGTGTCTGTATGTAGATTCAAAGGATGAGAATTGAAGATAACTAAAAATTATCACCTTGAAAATAAGAGATAATGTTTATAATTATCTTATATCTAAGAAATCAAGATCTGAATATGCATTAAACTATATAATTGCTAAACAAATTTATGATGATATATATCATATAGGATATAGTATATCCTCTAAGCAAAAACCATAATGGTTCTACTTCATTCCAAATCAGTATGTTTAGGTGGTTATTTTCGTGGGAGTTAACCTTGCTACAGGGGGAAAAAAAAAAAAATTAAAGCCAAGATTAAATAAGTTATCAAAATACTCTTCTTTTTTGCTGATTTAAATAACTTGAAATTCTTTTATTTTTTTATTTTTTAACTTAAACAGTCTTTCTACAGGTAGTTTTACTTTTCCATGTTTTGCACTGACACTGTGAGTGCTAGGCTTGAGGTCCCTTGGCCCACATGTCAGGGCACAGCACCAGGAGGGGCACTTGCAGTCCCAGGGCTTCTTTCCTGCTCCATGTGTCTGTGCTGTGGTTGTGGCTGCTCAGCTACCCTGTCATCTGTGTTTGATGTGTGCAAGTTGCCATAGGGGTGGGATGGGAAGGAATGAGGAAGTCATCTAGTCACCTATCCTCCTCTTTGCTGGCCAAGTATATGTGGGTGCAGGAAGTTCTTATTCCTGTCAGAGCCAAGTGCAACCTTTCCCTGGGGTTTTCCAGGTAAAAGTGTGCTGCTCAGTGAATAGTGTCAGCATCCAAAGGTCAGGTTTTTTAAAGATACTTCAATTATCAAGAAAATTCTTCTTTTGCACATGCTCCTGTCATTAGGTTATGAGCCACCCACCCTACTGTTGTTCATCTGCCAGTGGGCATGCCTGTCACAAAGCCTCAGCAAGGTGATGTTTCCCAAAGGAGTTTCTGTGAAACAAAATCTCAGATTCATCCTGCTGGGAAACAGCTCTCCTGGCAACTTGATAAACCTTAAAAAACCTGCTGCTTCTCATTTTATTTTACAGCCTTCCTATCTTTCTTTTAAGACATATAATCATCTGAGAGACCCTGGAGAAATCATAATATCGTTTGGAAGGAGTCAACAGAGTTACTTATTGCTATATCCAATTCTCAATATTCAACATGGCAAACTTTATTGCCTAGAGAAGGGACGAGATTTTTGAGAGCAGGAACTATGTACATCATCTATGACATGTTCATATTTTACACTATTACTCTATATCCCTCACAAAAATTTGTTACTCTGAAGCTTATCTTAAATATCCAACACAAACATAACTAGAGATGCTTAAATTAACTCAGAGATCACTGTGGAGAGCAAGGCTTAGTTATGATAGAAGTTGTTCCTGGACTGCAGAGATGTCCATCTCACCTATTTCCCAAATTCCTGCTTGATGTCAAATGAAGCCCTCGGTAATTTCCTGTGACAAAAGGGGCCATCAGCTGCAGTGTTGGGAGCAGACACTCCTGCTCAGCCAGCACCCCCAAGGGTGTGAGGAGGACACCTCTCAAACCAGCCAGGGAGCTGAGTCCCAGCTGTTGGCTCTGTCTCACGATCAGTACCCATCCATTAGCATTTCAACAGAGTATAAAATTAGTTTTAATAATAGGAAAAAAAATTCTGCCCAAGTAAATAAACAAGTAGGTAGGAAAACAACCTTGTGGTAGAATTTAATTAAAATTAAGTATTTCTTGTTAGATTAATATCTCCTCTAGTAAAGATGGTTTGAAAATTATTAGACTGTTCCTTGTCAGGGGGCAGGTTAGAGAATTTAAGAAAATTTATGTTCAGTTCCTGCCAGTTCAAATCCTACTACTAATATAGAGCAGATAACATGTTTTTCTCCTTTTATTTTACATGTAAGCTGATGGTGGATGGGATGGATGTTGTTTTCGTAGCTATTGACTGAATAATTGCTTTGTGCATCTAAGGTTTCAACAGTGACAATATGAAAGCAATAGTTAAACACTGTTTAAATATTGTATGTAATTTAAAGCTCTCCTGCTTTCTCTTGTACACTTTTATTTTATCCCTGACACTTTTCAGGATCAAACCACATCTGAAGAGGTTGAAGGGCAACACTGACAAAAAGTGAGCATAAAAATAATCTCTTGGAATATACCCATTGGAGACACCATCAGCTCTCAGAGTGCTCATTTAGACACTCAGCAGTGCTTTAACTCTTACAGGGAAAAATGCCTTTGATTTCTCATTAATACTTCTAAAAGTGGTTTGAACTGCCTCCCCCACTGATTATGCTGCTTGTTTTAATCACTCCTTTTTATGATTAGTACAGAATTTAAGAATCTAGATGTTAATCCAGCAAAGCACATAAAATGTTACTACTCTGATTAGAATAAATGGAATTTCTTATGTGCTTAAATTTCAGCACATATGAGTGCATAGTTGCCATAGGGCCTACATGAAAAAGAATAAATAGGCAAATATGGAGAAACAAAAAATATTGTAAACACCACTTGTAAAAAATGAAAGATCATGCTTGGTGTAAGCATGACAGATAAAGCAGTGGCATTTTTTAAAGTTTAATGTGTTAAAACACACAATTAGTTTGTCCTTTTGTTCAGTTCATGTTTCTGTTTCTCAGGTTCCTGCTTTCATGACATCATGGTACAAGGTAGATGAGCTTGTGAGATATTTGTTCTGTTTGTCTAATGAAACCATTTTTTTCTATGCTAGAATGTGCAATGTTATTCAAATTTGTAGAAAACCTGACACTTCATGAAACTGGGTTGATTTCCCTCAATTTCGTATTAAAAGTTAGGAAAATGTTAAACATACCCTCCCAGCAGCAAGCCTCTTACTTGATGGGAGTTACCTTTGGCAAATTTCAAAATATTTCACTTAAAGGAATTTAATCCTCTGAAGTACTCTGTGTGTTACCTTTCACAAGCATTACTGGACATTCTCCTTCCTCCCATCTGCTTCCAGCTGCGCTTCACATTTTTGATACAAGCAGAAGACAGATTTTTCATTAGCACTGTTAGATATGATGCCTTCCTTGGCTTTTAATTAAGTTTTCATAAAGCAAGTATGTTTTCTAGACTGCAAGATTTTTCACTGAGCCAGATTTTAGTGATGCTTAATTTTTATGTATTAAACTATATTCTAATACCTACAAATGAGTGTGCATAAGCCTGAGTGTTGTCTGAGTGAATATCTCGTCACCAAGATCCTTGAAGTTTTAATTTATGATCTTCCTGGTCTCTGACTGCCTTCAGTCCAGTACTGTATTTAGCTTGACTCCTTTAAACAGACTAAAATTTAATCCCTTACTGGACAGTCAATATATAGATGTAAATAGCTACACATTCTTAATTTATCTCCTTGTCTGCTTTTATTTTACATGACCTTTGATACTGTGTCATTGAATTACTGCACTGTTTAAACACAAGAAGACTGAAAGGTACGATTTGTATGGAAGTTGCTATACAAAATAAAGCAGCATTGTAGTTGCCTCCAAAAATCAATGTATTATCACATTCAAAAAAAAGGACTCCTCTGCCATAATAGAGTATTTTTGCTTTGCAAATTACAAAAGTGCCATTTTATTCTTTTCCCTTGAAAAATCTTTCATTTTCAGCACAGGAAACAAACACTTCTACCTTTATCAGTTTTTTTTTTAGCTTGTAATTCTATAACTGTGAAAAGTAATCAATTATAACACACGGCAATTTGGCTTTCAATACTAAAGATTAATATTTTCAGTCTCAAGTCCATTGTTCCCTTCCTTTAAGGCATCTGTTCATCCTGAGTGTGATACAAAGCACGAGCTTTCAAAGACACAAATTTTGTTCCCCAGCACTGGAATGTAAATCCCAATGGAATTGCACCTGGGAAGTAGAACAGATTTTGAATCAAAATGTTTGAAAGTTCATGGTAGCTGTGCTGAAATCAGCCCATCTAGGATTAGATTATCACACAATAAACATTCTGTGCATGCATATAAATATGCACTTACATTTTCTTTCATGTTGGATTTTTCTGTCTCTTCCCACAACGTGTAATGTTTCTTACGTTCAGGCTTCCCTTTATTCTAGAGCCACCCAGCTCTTGCACACACCATCACCTCATGGCATTTCAACCAGTACTTAGCTTTGTGTCCAAAGGTTTTAACTTGAAATAGTTGAAGTACAGTGCTGGAAAAGGCTGTTTTCATTTTGAATCGTAGCCAGTTATACAAATGTGCTATTTAGTCTTTCAAGCTGTCATGCCAAGATATTTGTAAAACAAACCAGTAAAGTCACAAAATATGGAACGGCCATGGTTTAGAGTATTGTGTCTGCTGATCTTCTGTAAATTTCTTCTTCATTCTTGTTTTGTGTAGATCAAAGTACAGTATTAACTTCCATAAGCCTTGATCCCTCATTGGGTCTTTTTCTCCTTATTGTTTCTCATCACCTGAGCACTTTGACTAACATGCTTCTGTTTCCATGCTACCTTCTCCCCACTTCAGATGAGAAGCATCCCTGCTTTATTTCTTGTTGGAAGGCATCTGGGGCTCTCATTTAAACATGTCGATTATATGATCTCAGAAAAGTCGTAGGTATGTCTATCTGTGTTGACACCTTGTCTTATCTATATGTCCCTAGTTCATAGGAATATGATCTATTATATGAATTATAGTTTAATGGGGGCTGGATTGATTGCTCTGAAGCTAAGATCTCGTGGCTTATTGTAGGTTTTCAGTGTGATCCTGCATGAATCGCTTCATGTCTCAGTGTCTTCATTTTCCATTTATGATAAAGGAGTGATGACACCATTTCCTGTTTTCAGTTATTCCTCTTAACTGTTTCAAGTGTCATCTTTTAGATGAGGAACGTTTTTGCATGTGTGTGTTAGGTTTCCTAACACAAGTACTAGGAACAGAATAGGGCTCTACTGCCACTACTGGCAATGGGAAGTGTTGTGGTGACTTCTCACTTTTAACACCCTGTGTGTTTTGGGGGAGATTTTGACTGAACTGTTTAAGACATACAAGGACGTTTTCATGTAATTTGGGAAGTTGCAGGCAACCTTTCTGTCCTTGGAAGCTCGTGTTTCTTTTCTGTATCCTCAGCCTCTAGTTAGCATGGTCTCTTCAGTGTTTATGCCACCACAGATGTCTGTAAAAATTGTTCAACTTGCAGTAATCTAAAGAATATATGATACATAGCAGAAAGTGAAATATTTACTGCATTCATAGTATTTACCTGGCGACAGCCTTCTGTGGAAAGACTAAATTAAATGCTTAATTGGGCAATCTTACAAAATGAAGAAAAGCAGGCATTTTCTTGGAACTGATGGTGTCCTATTTGTGATATCTTCTCATAGAGGACTCATTTTCGGAATTATTCTTCTTCAGGAAACATCATTACCAATGCAGATGTGGTCTGCAGAGGCTCTAAAGTGACTGAGGAATCAAAGGAGAAAATAATTCTTATGAGTGCTACTTTGTTGATCATTTCTAGAATAAGTTTCACCCCCCAGAAGTGGTTAAGGGTGAAAACAACTTATAAATTGAAATTCATTTTAAAGGGCATTAGGCATTCAAATGTTAATGTTAACTCAGTGTGTTTTAAAGGAAATAGAGGGTAATCAGGATGTTGCATTACAAACATTTCTGTATCATTATTGTAATATTTCTCATACGCTGGGTTTTTTTCCCTTCAGGGACCATTAAAACATTCAAATCTGAATTTCTGTAAACTGTACAATCTGCTTTATTGTCTACATTTGTAAGTAATAACGAATGTAATTACAGTAATTTTGACATCATACCAGGAAAATCATGTAAATAATAATTTTAAATGGTTGGAGTATGAACTTTGTTTTTTTTTTTTTTTTATTCTAACCTGGGGAATTTCTCCAGAAAGCTGTTAGGCTTAACAGGAAAGTAGAAAGAATAACTGCATATTTACAGGATCAGTTTAATCCCATTTATCCATGATTTTGATTTTCCTTGGGCAAGAGCTATGATCTGCATTGTCATGCAGGGAAAAAAATTCAGCATACACAGTATGTTATCCAGTCCTTACAAGTGCTCAAGCCTAAGAGCAGACATTTGGCTATATTTGCATTGCTCTCCATTTTTCTCTTTTTTTTTTTTTTTTTTTTGGTAACGGAGAGTAATTTGGTTTTATAGACAATTTTGTTGAAGGTTCAAACGCTGACAAGTAGAAATGTTTTGCTCTGCTCTCTGCTCAGAGTTTGAAAAATGGACTTGCTCCACTGGGGAGGCTTCAGTTCAAGGCAGAGGGCTTTATGGCAGGCATGCTGTGGTCAGGCACGAGGTGTGTGGCTGTAGTGCAACACCCCTGCACACGTACCCCAACAGCACCATCTGGCCCTGCAGCCTCTTCCTCCTTGTACCACTGAGCCTCACTCACCTCTGTACACGTGGGTTTGTTTGGGAACACCCCTGTTAACTTCAGTTGAATTCTGCTCTTCTTAACAAAAAAAATTTAATAATACTAATAGTAAGAGACCTGTTGTGAGTCCACCAGTGTACAAGGCGAAGCTGCTCTTGATGGTCTGCACAGTTGTGCTCGCCCTTCTGTTTGGAGATAGGACCTTTCATGCCCTTTTTCCTTTATCTTTACTCCCCAGACCTGTCTAAAGGTGGCAAAACTCAAGGACCTCGCCCCCAATGCTCCCATGATGGAAGCTGTCCTCCCCTCTTCCTGTCATACTGGGGTTTCTGATCCTATTTTCCCAACTGGCTCTGACACCAGTGCTGCTGGTGGCCGGGGTGGGGGCCCCTACAGTGGGCTGCCCTTGTATGGCAGAGCTACTAGCCCACCCTGCTGGAGATTCGACACTGACAGTTGCTGGCTGTGTCCCCATAGGGGGAATCTCCACAGTGCAGGCTCACAGCACGTCACCCCCTTTCCTCTGCACACCATTTACCTTCTCTAGGCTACCACTTTTGTGACCAGCCTGGTCCCTGCCAAGCATTGCTACAGCCTCAGCCCTGGCTACTTCTTTTTGAGCCTGTTCAGCTCCTTTCTGCAACAGGCACACAGCAGCGTGTGCCTGAGCACTCTGTATGTGTCCCTATAAACCAGAGAAAAGGGCTGTTGGCAACAAAGGCAGAGGAAATGAATGCACAACTGGGCATGAACATGTTGAACACAAAAAAGAGCATGCAGTTGTGACTGAGTGGGTGCTCTCTGCTACTTTCAGTCAATCTGATTAATTAGCTAAATGAATCTGGGAGATCCATCACTTGTCTTGCAGACTCCGTCCTTCCTGGCAAGCATCTCAAGACTAATGACTGTGGTGTGCATGGTGGTATTTAAATCTCTTTGATGGAAAGCTCTGATCTGCGCCTTGTTTCCGTGGCTGAGCATGAGGCATAAGGCTGGGTGGGATCTCACACAGAATCACTTGGGTTGTTCACCTGCTTTTGGAGAGGATCAAGCATGCCTCTTCCTCATCTTGAAAGGTGCTTGTCTCAGCCACTCCTACTGCTTCTCCTGACAGCATTACATGTAATACCTGTAGATAACCTGCTGCCAGGCAGATCACCCTTGTGTTAGAAAGCTTTTCTCTGCAGCTGCTAAGTCTTGTCTTCCACGTGAATAACATGGAGAACAATTAGTCACTGTCCTCTTCTCATAACAAACTTTTGCATACTTTAAGTATGTTATCATGTCTTTTCTTAGTCTTTGCCTTTTCTAGACTAAACAATCTAATTCTTTCAACCTTCCCTTGTTCTACATCTGTTATCATTTTTTGTGGCTTTTACCTGGCCTCCCTCCAGCTGTCTCCTTCCTGCAGTAGCCTGAGAGGCAGAGCTGGACACAGTAATGCAGTCAGGGCCTCTCTGCTACTGGTAAGGGAAAAATAATTGCTTGAATTGCTTACAGTATTACTATGAATATTGTTGTGGTGAGCAGAGCCCGCCCTAGGCAGGGATCGGCGTGCGGAAGATCTCGCGATGTAACGGAAAGCTCAGACTGCCCACGAGGGGCCTTGTGGGTGTGGCTTGTGCTATATAAGCAATTACAGCGACGCAATAAACGCCATTTGCAGCATCCTTCACATTGAAGCCAGTGTCTGTGATGGTACCCAACGGCAGAGGTTGGGTGGCAGCTATCCCGGGGATCGGGTGTCGGTAACGACAGAATATATATCAGATTGCCTTTTTCTGCAACTGGATATCATCCTGATTTATTATTTACTTAGAGACTGCTGTAACTCCCCTGCAGATCCTTTTTGTAGTACAGTTGCCTAGCAAGTCTCCTTTCTATACTTGTGCACTCAAATTATCCCTCTATGGTAATTTGCACTTCTCTTTGTAGATCTAATGCATTGATTTCAGGACATTAGTCCAATTTACTGTAATCATGGTGAATTCTTATCCAATCTTGTAAACTGCTTGCAAAATCAGCCAGTTTTATATCAGATCAAATTTTACAAATCTCTTTTGTTACCAAAGTACCAGATCCTCAAATGCACAAAGCATCAGAATTACAACTAGTTTTGAGAGACCTGATGGAAGGTCTTTGTCTTGTTGTGGCCACCTCTCCGATGAGCAAGTAGCAGTTTTGTTGTAGGACATAGTCAAACTTTTCTCTCCATGTTACTATGCCAGTGTATGACGATCCGAGGTAAACTTCAGCTGCCAAAAGCAATGCTCAGATGCTAAATGAGCCTGTGCAGAGCTCCAGGTGACAGCAGCAATACTCTTTCAGGCAGAGCTTATTTTGAACTAGCAAGGTTGTTCTATGCTGCTTTTCTTTTTCTAACACATTTACATTGTTTTTCTTCTATTTTGTATCCTTTCTTTCTCCTGTGTCTTTGCATGGTGAATTCTTTGCAGTTCTCAAACATGCTAAACTGTGTGCACTTACTACCCCTTTGGGGTAATTAAACATGTCGTAGTATAGCATACTGCTCACTTACTCTGCACTGGGTTAATTTGCTGCTGTGCCTTTAGCGCTGCCCTTTTCTCAATTTGTCTTCTTATCTGAACTCTTCCTCCCTTGGACTGCCTTTGCCTGGGGGCATCCTGGATTAGTCCCTGGAGCTGGCTGCGGCTGCATTCCCTGGACTCCACTAGTATTTGTCTGCTCTTCCTTTCCTAGGGATCATGAAATCTCCTGGTTAGTGCTCACTTTTGTTTGATTTCTTCTCAAAATTCTTAACTCTTCAACAAAACTAAGGTTAAAGCTTGAACAACACCATCTCTGCGATGTCTTTTATCAATTTATGGCCTGCCAGATTACTTCTTCAGCAATACCCGAGTGTCTTTTTCTTCAGGAGAAATAAAAAAAGGTTTTTAATCCCGAACTTTGTCTGTAGTCTAATTTTGAAAGCCTTTTGAATTTTTGCATGCCTTCATGGAGGAGTTCTTCCATCCAGGAAGCCAACAGAAGACTGCTTCAGAGGTTGTCTTCACTCCTTGAAGTAGCCAGGGGAATATTTTTATGAGCTAGTAATCTAATCCTTTCTGCAGAGCAATTGCAACAACAACAACAACAACAACAACAACAAAAACACCAAAAAAAAAAAAAAAAAAAAAAACACAGCCTGCTCTGACCTCAGAAGCCTAACATTCTTTTAAAACCTATTCTGTAGCTTTTATAAATACATCTGGAAGAAACTTGTTAAAAAGCTACAAGAGGTTCTGTGCCTCCTCAGTATAATGGCAACCACAAAGAAATGAGGTATAACCAGCTGTGACCTTACCCTTGTGACAGGTAGCCAGCATGCAGTATAACAAATACAATCTTCCCTGAGCAGCAGACAAAGCAGGGCTACGTCTGACAGGGACACTTCTACAACCTATATGAATGCTAAAAAAAAGAGATTAACAAGATAAATCCTGTATTGGTAAAACACCCAATGAGAACATTGGTCTCAGAGTGAAAACTTTATGGTTGATCTGTCTCTTATGGGTCAGACTGAAACCCTGTATCTGCAGACTTTTTTTTCCTTAAGGAAAGGTTGTATGCGGTTCAGTTGTTTGAGCATGGCTTTTTGGGTTTTATTTCATTGCTTAAAAAATATTCTCTAATAGTTATTTCAGACCTCTGTAAACGGATGACAAATAGCCACATTGCAGTTAAACAAGAACTTTATGGTCATTTCTTACCCTACTATCAGTGCTATTTCAGTAGCTCTGTGGGTAACAACAGCATTTTTCTTTCTTCAGAGGCTCCAAATATTAGAATTATTTTAGGGGAGTGGTTTTGGATTAAGTTTGTATCCGTACTGATAGGTTATATATCATGGGTATTATGTAATCCCTGTAATTTAAGAGTCCACAAAGAAAACAAAACATTTATTATATTCTGAGGCATTTCCAGGGAGTGAATAACTATGATTAACTGAATAGGCCATTAGCTACCACTATTACTCTGCTCAAATGCAGCTGAAATAGCATTTCTTTAGTGGTAAAAATATTTGGCATCACTGCACTCACAAAAAAAACAACCTCTTTACAAATGACATTTTTGGAAAGTCCTCTACATTCTTCAGAATCGCCAAAGAAGTTGTGTTTAAAGGCACCAGACTAAATTTTCCTAGGCTGAAACTGTTCAAGAAATATAATAATAATATATTTTAGGTGAATATTATATTTCACCAATCTTATGCCTACATATGTAGGAATTTCATAATTAAAGTAGCTATGGGATAAAGTTTTCTTTGGATTGATAAAGCCTTCTCACTCAATTATCTCCATTACCTTGTACTTATTTATGTTCGGATGAGTTTGTGCTGCACAGTACATGTGTTTTTTAAACTGTTTATATCACTGCAGAAACGTGTTTTACAATAAGAGAAAAAACAAATACTGGTTCATTTTATAATAACAGAATGACTAATGAAATACTGACAGCAAGATTCTTCTATTAGTGATATAAGCCAAAGTGCATGACCAAGGAGTTAATGAGTTAATTACCATTTTTTAATTTCTTATTTTTAAAATTGTGTTTTGGCATTGAGATAGATTGTTCTTTTTAGTACATCTTAAATACTTTCTATTGCAGTACCTTAGTTTATTTACTAAAAGCTTTGCTTATAGTGAAGGAATTTTCATTTGTGCTCAATTTTTGTTCAAAAGAGGAAAGAGAGTACATCTTTATGGTAAGATTAAGCGTCTTTATATTATTTTTTCATTGAATATTCTTAATATCAGCTTAATCTGATTAGAAATTAACTATCCTCTGAAGTTTCTTTCATTTTCCTCTCCCTCAAATAACTTGTCAGTTTATTTTCATGCTTTGCATTATGTCAGATCTTTTCAGAAATGCTCGTGGTAAGAAAATATAGTAATTAGCAAGCATGTTTCTGGTTTAAATCCTCTGGTGAACAGGAATGATGTGAATTTGGCCATGTTTCTCTCTGGACATCTTTGGCATCCACAACAGACTGCGTTCCTCCACTGATAGATAACTTTCTGTAGGTTGGGTGGTCTCTGACAGAGCTGAGGAACAAAGACTCTAGCTCTAGCAATGGTCTTTTTTAGAAAAAAAATATTATCTCTGCACAACTAAAACTGAATTTTACTTTAATTTTCACATTTCTTGAAAAAATAGAGCCTACTGACAGTTGTGTATTTGAAAAAGCTAAAGATTTTTAAGGACTGATATTGAATGCCCAGCAACTTTGGAACTTCACAAGATTTTAGAAGTGAGTGTGTGCCAAAGGGATCATTTTAAAAGCAGTGGTATCTAATGAATGAAACTACCATTGTTTAACAACAGGTCAAAGTGTTTGTCAGAGTTAGTGGAGAAGAATAGTGGTGATGGAGATGTTTCTGTGTTGACATGAAGATGAAGAGTGCCTGGGTCTGTATTTTAGATGAGAAAGGTGGGCTCAGTAGCTGGTAAAATAATAAATTCTCTGGTCTTCTCTATTAACATATCTTTTGGTTCTTGCAGTAGTGTGAATAATACTGCTTACTGGTTTTCATTAAGAAAGATATTAAGGGTTTTTTTGTTTTGTTTTGTTTTTAAGAGCTAGATTTAGACATTGTAAAATGTAATATGGGTGAATGTAGAAACAAAATGTATTGAACAGTTCCTCCAGTTAAAACACCCAGTATGGATTTAATAGTAAGCCACTGAGAAACCATATCTGGCATAACAACAACCAATAGTTTTCAGCATGTGCAAGAGCCTTGTCTCTGCCCTGAAGTTCTGCAATCCCATAACGATAATCTGAGGCATTTTTTATATGGTGTGGTATTTGATTGGAATAACTGAAGTGGATGTGCAGGAACACCAGTATAGATTCAATCAATGCTTTTAGAAATTGCAGAGACACAGATGACTAGAAAATGGAGTTAATGATCTGAAAGAAAATTGCCTACAGGAAGAATATCCGCTGCTTATTTAATGGCGGATGGATCTACCATCAATACAGAGCCCTTCACAGAATAACAAGAGTACCAGAGTAAGAGGCATTCTTACATTTTATACATTTATAAATTTATACATTTTAATTAAAGATGCCAAAATATTTTTAGTGCAAGGTCCTACGAGATGGAATTAGCACTGAAATTATTGACTTCCTGATCAATAGCAACTAAGGTCACAAGGAAACCACAAGTAATAACTGATCATAACTTGCACCTAAAATACAATTATTTAAGGAATTAATTAAAGCTTAGTATAAGTAGGTTACATTTAAATGGAGACTGGTATTTTCAAGCAATTTTCAGGATCTTTAAGAGAAACGCTTGGTTGTGAAGTTCACTTTTCATGGCTTTTCATACATTCCTAATTCACCAGGGAGGTAGTTCCTGCACTGCAGCTATTGGAAATGGTATTTCCACTGCAGAGTGGGAATTGCAAAGGGCACGTGGGAAGGAAGCTGATGGTCTCCTCTGCATGGCTGAAGCTAGGCAGAAGGCACAATTCTTAGACAGCAGAAGGGCACGTAGACACAGCAAACACATTCTGCAGATTGGTAAAACCCTAGTGGGCAACTGCAGAGGAGTACTTTTCATCCACAGGAGATGCTGAAAGAAAGGGATGAAATTCAGTAGTACAAATATAAAATCAGGCATTTAAAGAGATAAACACAGTTTCTGCAAATACTTTTTGGAGATCGTAAAATGAAGGAAAACCAAAACATGTTTATTAGTTGTGAGATGTCACTGTGCCATTGGTGTAATACAGCTGTGTAAAAAGAAGGTAAATGCTTTCTTAGGACTTTCACGGTCTCTATTGGAGATACCTTGCTTGAAGTTATCAATGCCTTTATCATAGAATCGTACAATCATTTAGGCTGGAAAAAGACCTTTAAGACTGAGTCCAACTGTTAACCTAGCACTACTTTTACATATTTCCAGTGATGGTGACTCCACTGCTTCCCTGGGCAGCCTGTTCCAGTGCTTGACAACCCTTTCTGTGAAGAAATTTTTCTTAATACCTAATCTAAACCTTCCCTGGTGCAACTTGAGGCTGTTTCCTCTCATCCTATCACTTGTTATTTGGGAAGAGACCGACACCACCTTGCTACAACCTCCTTTCAGTAGTTGTAGAGAACAATAAGTTCTCCCCTGAGCCTCCTTTTCTCCAGGCTGAACAATTCCAGTTCCCTCAGCCACTTCTCACAAAACTTGTTTTCTAGATCCCTCACCAGCTTTGCTGCTCTTCTGTGGACACACTCCAGCACCTCAATATCTTTCTTGTGGTGAGAGGCCCAAAACTGAACATAGTACTCAAGATATGGCCTCACGAGTGCCAAGTACAGGGGGACAATCACTTCCCTACTCCTGCTGGCCACAATATTTCTGATACAGGCCAGGATGCTGTTGGCCTTCTTGGCCAGCTGGGCACACTGCTGGCTCATATTCAGCTGGCTGTAAACCAACACCTCCAGGTCCTTTCCTGCCAGGCAGCTTTCCAGCAACTCTTCCCCAGGCCTGTAACATTGCATGAGTTTATTGTGACCGAAGTGCAGGACCTGGTACTTGGCCCTGTTCACCCTCATAGCCTCAGCCCATTGATCCAGCCTGTCCAGATCCCTCTGTGTAGAGCCTCCCTACCCTCAAGCAGATCAACACTCCCGCCCGGCTTGGTGTACTGCAGGTGCAATCAGTCCCGTCATCCAGATCATTGATAAAAGTATTAAAGTGAAAAAGCCCCAATACTGAGCCCTGAGGAACACCACTTGTAGGGCCTGGACATCCAGCTAGTTTTTTGTCTGGTGAAGCATACGCCTGTCCAAGCCATGAGCAGCCATTTTCTCCAGGAGGATGCTGTGGGAAACAATGTCAAACGCTTTACTGAAATTCAGGTAGACAACATCCACAGCCTTTCCCTCATTCACTACACAAGTCACCTTGTCACAGAAGGAGATCTGGTTGTTGTGCTACTGGAACACAATTTGTTAGGTGGTTCTAGGTGATATCCAGAGATAGCACAACGACTTTTTTACCTGCTTTGTCCAAGTGTGACCAGTCCCACAATTGGGAGGCAGCAGCACCCGACCTGCCTGTCGGGCATGAGAGGTGCCGGTGGTGAGCAACCCCATCCCTGCTGACTCACACGGGGGAAAGCAGCAGTCTGGGACAAATCATATTCCGCCGGACCCTGGCAGCAAACAGCTCCCTAAACCAGTCACAGCCACCCATAGGCTGCCCTGGCTCCTGCCAGGGTAAGAGTTCCAGGTTAGTTGAAGGCTCATACTGCAGGACTGACGCAGCACGGGAGAAGTTGTGCTGTTGGCTTCCGTCTCTTCCATGGGACAAGTGGCGATGTGGTGGGGATGCTCTCAGCACCACTCAGCTTTGCGAGGCCTGTCCCCACTGCTCGAGTGCAGGGCAAAAGGGTTCTCTTGAACCATGCTGTGTTTATGGATATGCCTTTGTCTTGCAGCAAACCAAAAGCGTTCCCACAGTCAAGCCCAGTTGAGGGGATTAAGGCTGCTCTTCATTAACACCTTGAAGTGTTGTTTGCAGTTTTCAGCTCACACCCTCTGCCATATTGTAGCCTTGCTGATGAGCACTGTTTGGCTTCAGTGTAGATGAAGTGTTCTAGCAAGTATGTCAAGAGCTGGCTCACGGTCAAGATTCTCATATAACTGTGTAGACATACCCCCAAAAGAACATAAATCTTCGTCTCCCTCATGACAAGGAAGAGCAGGGTAAGTGCTTCAGCCTGCAAAGCTGGAAGAGAGCAGATTCAGATGTTTCTTGTCTTGCAAATGTCAAACATTCAAAAATTGTGGCTTCAAAACTTACGAGACTGGCTATAACATCTTCAAAACTTAAAACTAAGGCTCTGGAAATCTATTTTATTTTACCTTCTGGTTTTCTTAGCCTCTTCTGAGCCACCTTTATGCAAAATCACATTTTTCAACATTTCTTTGCATCTGTGATTATACAAAAATAACCTAAAAGATGAAAACTCAGATTCTCACATGAGTAGCTCTCTTCAGAAGGAGGAGCTCTGCATAAAAACATAATGCCATGGAGCTCATGAGAAAACCAACACTGGATTTGATATAGCTAAGGACTGAGTTTGGCCAGAGGTTGCACAGCTGCAATGAGGATATAGTTTGGATTACGGAATTCTTGTTGAAGGAAGATACATATGGAGTTAAAAAAAAACAGGCATAGGTTACCTGAAAGGAGGCTAAGAAAGTGAAGAGGTCAGAGGTGGCAACAGTTGTTGACTTGCGCAGTGCAGTACATGCATTTTCAGTCGCACACCAGGCAAACTGCTGCAAGGCTGTGAAATTCAACCGTCCCCATGCAGAACTCACCCACTCCCATGAAAAGTTGCTGGGTCCCAGCCTCTATTTTGGAGAACTGGCAACTGGATTATCACTTGGTACCCTAATCAGATACAGAATATAATAGTATATGATACATACAACTACAGAATACAGTGTGCCACTGGATTGTTCATTTCTAACTGATACCACATACACCACCATATTCAATGCAGAAGAGATTTAAAAGTTAAGGAGAATTTAAAATCATGTTATAGAGGATTTTTCCTAATGATTTTAAATTGTTTTAAAGAGGAGTATGTGCTCTTATTTCTGTATAGTGTAGGATTTTCTCATATTTCAAACTCTTTCATGTGACTGTTAAACTAGCAGATAGTTGTTATTTTCAAAATATATTTCTGAATAATTTCTTCAGGTTTTGTTATCCATTTTAATTATCATTTGAGTTTAGCACATTATAGCTTCCCTTTATCATTATACCCCGCTATCTTTACAATATCAAGACTCACATAAATTCTTATACTTCTGTCTGATGTTTGCCTGTTAATTTCCTTAAAGGATTAACACTAAGAATCTTATTGTATACAGGTACAGAAATAATACAACAATTTAGATACTGAAAATAACTACACAGTCTATACTCCAAAACCCATTAGACTGAGTCATGTAAAACACCATCATAATTTTCAAATTTCCTACTGACTCTTTGGATATGACACCAAAATATATAACATCATATAATGTTCCAAATATTATTATTACCTTGACAGAGTCTTCTATACAGGGACAGGGGCTTAATAATTTAATTCAAGTATATACAATCATCAGTATTCCCTTACTGTAAAGGCTAAGACTTTTGACAAATAGATTGAGGTATTTCATTATCAGTAGTCTACTTTCTACCCATAAACTCACTGAAATTTAAAGTCAGTTAAATTATGTAGGGTGTATGCTGCTTGCTAACATTAGGAAAAGTTTTGCATTTGCTATTAATCTGTTCGGTAGCTTCAGTCTTAATCACACTCAGTGTTACTAACTCCCTCTCTGTCAATCAACATGCTAACATTACACTGGTTTATGTATAGACTCTTATTTCTGCTTTTGAAAAAAATGCATGGGACTCATCTCACTTAACTTTACCCTTGAAAACATTGACACTGCAAAGCTGACTGTTTTGTCTCTGCATATAGAGTGAGCACGGTGCGGTGGGGGTGGGACGCCCACACACCTCCCACAGTTGCTCTGCTGCTTGTGTCAGACACTTAGGCGAACACAGGACAAATTCTCCTCCTACCATTGGCTGGCTCTAGTCACCTCTAGCTGGGTGAATGACATTTATCATGGGTTTCCTTGTCCAAACAGCAGTGTCTAGTGCCACTGAAGATGTCTTGGTGGTTCCCATGGTAATGAAGCAGCAAACCTTTAAGGCATCTGAAAAGACACTGGACACATAAGCATAGATAACAGATTCCCATCCTTGGGAACCCAACCTACGGGAGGTGAGTGTGTGTGTCCCCCCCCCCCATTCCACATGACTGGCGCAGCTCCCGACATGTTGTTTGAGGCATAAGGAGAGATTTTGTGTGCATTGGAACCGCATCTCTGCGTGCAACTTCAGCCGCTGCAGAAGAGCAGCAGTCACTCAGGAAAAAATCGCATTGAATGTATGAAAAACTTGCAGCAGTGTTATACAAGGGTTTTGGACTACTGTAGGATTACTAGAGAGGAATGGTCTTTATTTCTAGCCTAGATGGTTTCAGGTCACAGTAATATCAACCCGTTCCCTTTGTCTCTTTTGCCCACATTTGACACAACGTGTCCAGCTTTGCCTGGCGTGTCGCAGGCTCTGGCTGCGCGTAGCCTGGACTGCCCTTGGGCCTCTGAGATGTGTCCTGTTGTGGCAACAGGACTCAGCTGGTGCCAGCAGGCCAATGCCTCTCCTCTTCCTCCCTTTTCCCTGGACAGATGTCATCAGATCTGTGTTTCTGGGTTGGGAAACTCACTCAGGTAACCTCATATGCAGGTTTCAGTGGTCTTGGAGGAACGAAGCAGTATCCTATCCATGTGTTAGAGCTCAGGGCTCTTCAAAGCACTTGCAGACCTTTCCCATATTGTAGGCATGATCTACATATCCATATAGAGACAGGACAGCTCAACCACTGAATAGGACAGTGCGGTCCTCCTCCTCCCCCTTTCTCTGTCAGGAGATGACTGTGTCATGATGCCAGTGCGCAGAAGGCAAAGATCACCCCTTAGCAACTCACCTTTCCTTGCCTGCAAAATCTACTAGCTTGGCAGGTTTTATTGCGTCACAAAGAGAACAGTGATCATCTTTTAAGAGAGAAGTTGCCACTGACATCTTTCCATGTCAACAGGGTATCAGCTTTTCTGCTCCTGAGCAAACTGCTGCCTTAGTTTTCTCTCAGCTATGTTTCTGACTGAGCATTTTGTCTGTCTTTCCCTTTCATTGTTAGCAAAAATCTTGATTCTAGGAAGGGTCAGAAATCCTAGCCCTGACTCTGACAAAAAGATAAAGTAAACTTTGGTATCTGTATATGTACAATTCCTGTTGAAGTCTCTTAAATCTTTATAGTTAAAAATCCCTAAAGCTGTTCTCAGTGAGGCACAGACATCTGGATTATCTCAGCCTCAGGACTTTTGACTTCCCATAACAAGTGAATTTTTTTGTGGGAATCCTTCTTTGCCTCAGTGGCAGACAGCAGATTGTACGTCATGAGCAGTCCTGGGTGAGGCTGGCTTGCCCGTCCGTCCTTATGTTTCTTTCTTTTCCAGTGAAGAAAGTTGAAAGTATTTGTGTGTACTCCTTATACTGCTGTCTCTCTACAACCACATATTTTTTCAGAGGAAAGACAATCTCTCTATCCTTTTCACAGGAAATCCAATGGGATATATCCCGGAACATGCAATCAGATCAAATTTCTTGTTAATTGAAGGTGGACTTTGTGTTGTATTTACTGACTCATTTATATTTCAACTTCTGCTGGCCTCCAGTTCTTCCAGTCCAAAACTGAAAATACAATATTGTACACCACTGGAAGGGAACTGGGGGCTCTGTCTCTGCCTCAGGAAGCAAATTATTTCACTTTTGTAAGTAGCTCAGATAGCACAAACTGAATACATCATAGAGTGAGAAGTAGAAACAGTCTGCCAAATAACCCAGATGAGGTAAGAAGAATGATTTGTGCCTCCCGCATCCACAGAATTGGCTTGTAGCTCTGTAAAGATTATTGTAGATGGTAATCCTTTCTTTGAAAGCCTCATTATGATCAATCTTGTTGATGTCAGCAGTGCTCATTGAATAGATTTCTGATCAACTTATGCAATATAAATAGTAAACAGTAATTTTGCAGCCTGGAGTTTTGTGAAGCTATGCAACTGATTTATTTTGAAAGTAGGTATTGTAGTGGTATGTATTTGGTACCTCTCAGTGGAGGTTTCCATTGAACAAAACTCTGTTTTAAGAGGCTATGAAAGACTTCCATTTAGACTAAATTGAACAGTATTCCAGTAGAGCACATACTTCATAAAAGCAGCTATATGGATGTAAAATCAATTGCAGCAAGATTGTATTGTCACTTGAAATCTTTTCTCCATAATGCTTTCATTTTTGAAGTGTATACAATACTTCGTTTTAAAAGATATTTGCTAGTATTGTTTGCTTTTTTTTGGACAAGACTGTATGGCAAAATATTTCAGCTGTTTTTATTCTCATAGGTGCTAGGGGAGCTGGCCTAGAATAAATGATTATTACGTGAGTGCATAAATGATTTGGAAACCATAAGCAGAGACCAGTTCTCAATGATACACCATTAAGTGCAGTCTGGCACTTTTCCTTGTACTGGTACTATCCAGTATTCTCACTGACACTAAAAAGTTAGAAAGTATGCTTAATAAATTAATAGAGCAGAACAAGCATGTTAGAAGCAAGGCAATTGAAAATGACCTTGACCAAGTAGTGGAGTAGCTTAGAAAATATCAACTTTCCAGCAGTTAAATTCGAGCAAATGCAGAACTGTACATACAGCTCGAAATAATCAGCTGCACATAAACACAGATGGGAAACAACTGGACAAGCAGCAGTTCTGCAGAAAAGACCCAGTGTCATAATCAGCTGAACATGTACCACTGATGTGCTACTGCAAGGAAGGCCAGTGCTACGTAGGCTATAGGAAAGGGAGAAATAAAGCATAAAATGTAATTGTTTTGCTCTGCTCAGCACTGATAAGACCCCAGTGGAAGAGTTTTTACCACTTGCAGGAACAACAGCTCAAGTAGGAACCAACAAGAGAGCAAACTGGACTCAAAGATCTAAACCACATGGGCCTTCAAGGGAAGGTTGGAGGGTTGTTTAGTCTAGAGATGAGAGGGTGAAAGGGAGGCGAGGCAGCAGCCTTCATATAGCAACGGGTGACAAAGAGGAAGGGATTTAGCTGCCATGCATTCTGTCAGTACAGGAAAGAATAATAGGCTTATATCTCAACAAGAATGAGTTAGCATAAGTATCAGAAAAATAATATAAGGGAAAAGTGGAGCCTTGGAATATGTTGTTGAGGGGGAATTAATGGAAACTCCAACCTTGCAGATGTTTAAAAATAAGTTAGACAAACATCAGCAGGCATGGCATAGGTCAGGGATGAGTGATCTCTTCTTTAGTGTTTTTTACCTATGTGATAATAAGGATAGTAATTACACATGGATCTCCACAAAAAGAGATATGTCCACAAAATTTCAGGGTATGTAACAAAACCCTTATTATTAGCTCTGGAATTTATTGCATCACTTTTGTATTTACATTAGATTGAAGCAATTAAACTTGTTCTAGTTTTGCCTGTGTTAGTATTGATTGAAAATTACTGGGGCCTGATGGCTTTGTGAATGGTCTTTGTGAAATAAATAAGTGAACATAGTCAGATACCTGTGATAGAATACAAAGCACTCAATTCTAGCCATATGAGGGTCTGATGTCAAGTTTACTTATAGTCCATGGAAAAAAAAATAGGCACCTTTTAGAGAATACCTAAGGAGTGGATGAATCACCCTCCAGAGGTAACTCTGCCTCTCCTCTACGTGTTCTGCAGCAAATATATATTGGAAGCATATTCTTGTTCTTTACTTTTCTCAGTCCATGACAGTAAAAGTTTGGTTTTCTGAGAACCTAAGTAGCTGGATTTCACAAGGGACTATCTGAAAAAATTATAATTGGCTAGAAATCAGAGCAGATAATCTAGTGTTATTTTCTGACCTTTAGTTGTGTGAAGCCCATTCAATTAGTCATTTATGAAGGATTTATAGCTGCTTTGAGTAATAGTTATCAATACATAACCAATGTGACCAATATGTGTTAAAGAGAATTTTACACCAAACAAACATAAGTCACTTATTAATCTATTGGATTCTAACTTGTTAATTGTTTATTAATCCTCTAAATTGTTTACACTGTATCTTGTGTACAGTGTGTGTGAGAGACAGTGCAACACTTCTGGCCAGAAAATCTGCTATTAAAACTATTCCTTACAGAGGTAATATTTTAATGAAGATTTTAGAGTACTAAGCTACTGGACACTGAAAGGGAAAATTAATAATATTTACAAAATAATGGTATGTTTAAACCTGGATAATATTTTAGGAAAGACACCTTTCTCCCTCATAAGCATCCTGTGGCTAACAGACTGTAAGCTTTATCCCAAATCTGTTATTTATGAAACACTTTCTATTGCCTGGTCTCGTCAAGTCTCATTTGTAGGGCTTTTTTACATTTGGAATTACACTCCAGCAACCAGTGATGACTAGTTATTGTTCCTTTTGTCAACAGGCAAGATGAAGGAGGTTCTGGCAGCTTACCATGTCCCGGGCCCTGCAGAGTTAAGTGAGGAGTGCGCCCATGTTCTAGCACGCACCACATCGCGTCCTGGGTCTGAAGTGCCAGGAGGACCCCAGCGCTGCAGACTGAGACGGCTCTGAGCACCTCAGTACCCCGTTTCTGACAGAACCCAGGGATGGCAAACTTACATACCAGTATTACCTGTCTGGGGCAGGTTTAATTTTATAAATTAAAACCATAAACTCTATGAGTTTCTAGATCCTATTTGTGCTGTTGAGGATGATCTGCTCAGATGAACAGTTTTGCGTCCATCGGAGAGACAGGTTCTTCTGCTGGACCAGAAGATGATAGTGGACTGTATATTGTAACTAATACCATTTGTAGCATCTCCTAGTGCAAATAATTGAAGAACAGGTTGCAAGAAAATCCTGTAGGGAATAAGACATGCTTTGTTTGGATCTACAAATTTTAAAAAAATGTTTTCTTTTTTTTTTTTTTAAAGATAACCACTTTTACATAACACTGTGTGTGCGGTCTATGTGCAGCTCTTCACTGTGGCTGTCTGTATTTCAGAGATGATGAATTCCCTGTGAGATGCCTGAACCTTTTTAGATTTTTAACAAATCCTTAAATTACGAGCATCATGGAAAACTAGAAGGGAAAAGTTACAGGGCTTTTAATTGACTAGTTGTTTTCAATTACTTCCTGTTAGTGTCTTGAAAGGAGGAGGAAAGGGCAGGAAGCAAAAATGAAATACAAAAAAAATAATAAACCCCATTGCATTTCTTTTTCTGGCATACGCACCTACCCAAATGTGTGTTTGATCTAATAACCAAGGGGAGAAAATCAGCTAAGTTAGCTGAGCCCTCATATGAAAAGTCTGTGTTTTCGGGCAGTATTAGCTACTTTTGTCTCTTAAATAGCTATAGAAAAGAAGGACTATGTCTATGCCCCACCATATGTGAAAAGGACATACTTGCCATTACTTTATTTATTTATACTCTTTTGAAAATTGAAGTGCCAGTTACTTGGAATGCTGTAGCCTGTGGTCTCTTTACATTTGTTTAGTGAGATCCTTTCGGCAAGATCATTCCCATTATGGTGTAACTGCATGTTGACCACAGCTTTGGGCCTGTATAATAAAAATCTAAATTCAAAATTCTGCCTCTCATCATTTTCTCTACTTTTATGTTGTAGCTGCAAGTCTTTGGAACCTTGCTTGTTGCTGACCACTGTTTAGAATATTTGGCAAAAAATGTTAGAGAGGAAGGTATCTGTATGGTTAGACCTTGGTCTCCTTTGTATCATTATTTACAACAGATTAAAGGGGAGACTGGATACAAAATGTTAGCAAATCAATGGTGGTGCTTAAATTCAATTTGCACATGAGGCCCCAGGGCAATAAGGATATTGGGCTCTTTGCATCCTGGATCTAAGGCCATGCTAAACTGTTTGGCATCTGGTCACAATTAGTAATCCTGGAGAGGTACGGAAGGAAAAAGCTGCAGAAAAACTGAGTCTAAGCTGGCTTTGATTTGTTGTGTATGTGATACATTGTACTGAACACATGTACATAAGAGTTTAAAAGCCAGTTAGACTCTTTTTCCTTCTTCCTTATTTTTTAATGCAAAGACAAAATTTTAAACTATAAAAATGCTTTCCAAGTGTCAGCCAAGACTGGACACTGCATTTCAAAAATGAGCGTGGTCCTGAACGTACCCTGGCCATGCTGCATTATAGGCTGGGTTTTGTCCCTCCAATGCTATGATTAGCTTATAGCAAATGTCTGAATTTAAGTCAACAGGGCATCCCTGACCTTTGAAACCTCTTAGCTGGGTGTCTCTGTTATCCTGCATCTTACATAGATGCATATGGCTGGCAGAGTGCACATCTCTGTGAAGTCCACACCACTGCACTTAAGCATGAACGGGGTCAGACAACAGCAACTCGGTGCAGCTTCCTGGTCAGTTGAAGCTGGTCTAAGGCTGTGCGGCTGCTCCCAAGAGGCAGTCCTGTCTTCCCCTTCTGCCCCATGCAGACCTTCCCCCACCTCCCTCAAGGAGCTGCACACCTACGAGGCTTCCTGGTCTGAATGAAAATGTCCCCATCTGAGTGTAGCTCCTTGTTTTGCCAATTACATGGCTGAATTGCTGGGGTCTAAACCCCTAGCCTTCAGTCAGCATTGACGTATGGATGATGTTCACAACCAGGCAGGAAAAACTTTCCTGATTGGTTTTCACCCATGGTTGGACAGCCTTGTATGGGAACCAATTAGGAGATCACCACCAGGAGCCTCTCCCTTAGCATTAACATCAGGTGTCCTGCCTTTAAAGTTAACAGCATAAAGGCTGGCCCCATCTGCAGTGAATAAGGGTGGCTTACTTATGTAGTGAGAGCACTATGTAAAATTTTTGGTTACTGGAAGGGTCCTTTAACTGTCTGTTGTGGGCAGAGCCCCCAGGGGCAGTGGAACACCAATACAATTGGGAGCAGAGGGAGAATTACATCTGTAATAATGGCGCTGTTTTATGGCTACGCACTTGGAATTGGACTGGCCACCTGGTTAGTCAGTTTGCTCCTGTCTTCACTTCATCCTATGCCGTGAGTGAATGTATTGATCTCTTTGTTCCTCTGGTGGTTATCTATCTCACATCTTCCATGTATAACTTAGAATTGGAGGAAAAGTTATGGCCTGTATGCTGCTTACTGGTGGTAACAGCCTTTCTATTGAGGTATGCAGTCAGCAGAAGTGTGGCCCAGTGTAAAGGATATTGCCATCAGCAGAAAGCATGCACGGACTTCACTGTCTGTAATTCCAGTGAATACAGAAGTAATAGAATTTGGTTAACAGCAGGTGGAATAAGCAGAGTAATATACCCACTCAGTGGAAGGAGTAAGCCAAGTCAGAAACCTGTGCAGTCATGCAAAAGTCACTATAGTAATTGCCAAAGAGATACATTGCCACATATGTTACCCTTGTCCTGTCCGCCTCCTGCTCCTGTCCTGCCATTGCTGGGAGCTCCAGTTGCAGTGAATATTTTTTTGGGGGGGCCCTTCTGATAATGGGGAAACCCTATGTAGTGTGTCCACCCATAGATAGGCTTCCAAATTTGTTGCAAGAGAGACCAGCTCTTATGCTGTTGAATAACAACTCCAGTTGCATAAGTGACCTGCAAAAGTAGCTTCAAAAGTGGGACACCTGGTGTTCTCCTCCTTATTGTTTTTTTTTGGCCAAGGTCAGCCAAGCCTTGAGAGAAAACCAAAAGGAACATCTCTTCCCCTATTTTGGTTTTAATCACACATTTCTCAAGATAGCTGTGTGTCTGTACAACAGACATCCAGCTAGTTTCTCAGCAGAGAGAAAAATCCTCTGCCTGGTTGTGAGAATAATCCATGTGTCAGCTTTAATTCAGGGCTCAGGGTTCAGACCCCAGCACTTCAATCCTACACTAGGTGTTCAGTCTGACACTGGGTGGGGGTGGGAATAAACCCTTTTTTGTCAGCAGTTTGGTTTTAGGTCAGCTTACACTGAGGGAGGAACCATGCCTTCAGGTTCCTCTAACCATCAATTAAAGAATCTTATTGCCTAAACTTTCTATTTAAGCACAACTGCTTTCTTATGGCAAAGAAGTATTCCTTGATTCAGTAACACGGCAAAGAAAATGAAGTACTGGAAGTGAATCCACTGGGGGGAAGAACAAACAAAACCCAAACACCTTTACCTGTGCAATCACAGTATTTGAGGCACAAGAAAAATAAATGGCAGTGGAAGGAATGCATTGTTGCCATTCAAATTACTCTGAAGACCAAAACTTTTTCAGAAAAACAGAAGTGGGAGCTGTGTACTGTAGCAGTGCCAGGGCAGTATAAGTCTCCTGTGCGAGCGAGCAGACCTTTAGCTATTAATGAGATATACACTCAATATGTGGCCAGCTGGACCTACCAGAACTATAAATGCTTGAGCTTGACCATGGCACCATTTGAATTTGAATGTCAAAACAAATTGTGCCAAGAGCAGGGCCTGTTTTGGAGAAGCAGCTTTTTGTCTGTGCCATAGCAGGGGATGCTGGAAGATTGACTGTCCTGTTGGGTGAACTTTTCTGGTGAGATGTGTGACTGTTGCCCATCTGTTGAAGGAGTGATTAAAAAACAAAGCACAACAAAATAGGCAAATCTCTCAGCATTCTGGTAAGGGCAGAGGTTGCAGCTTTTTGTTCTTTGGATGAATTCTCCTTTGAGAAAACTCCCCATGCTTTCCCTCGGCATCTGGACAAGCCCCCCTTTGGAAGGGACATGAATATGGAGAGACCCGCAGTGCACCTGTCTCTTCAGTCAGCTTCAAAGGGAAGTTTCAAAAGTCATTATTTTCTGGTGACTTTAAATATCTGAACCAGGGCAGTGCTTGCTTTACAAACAGTGTTAGCTGACTTCGATGACTTGGAGCAATTCAGTATTTGCACAATTAGAACAAATACTTCATGTGAACTATGTGGCTAAGCAGGCCAGGGTGTTGGTTTTGCTAATTGAATATAATATGTGAATATGTAGTTCATGTTCAAATAAGATGGTCTTGAGTCATTGCCTTAGCAGACAATAATACATTCCAAGAATAAGAACACTTGTTCAGGGCCCAGACCTGAAATAAATAGTTTGGGGACAGGTCTTTTGTCCCGTGTTGTTTGGGTATTAGACATCTAAGAAACAGTTGACGCCTCAGGGTACAGCTAGGATTTTGGTGACAAAGCACGAACGTGTCTCTGCTACAGCTGACCACACCAAATCTTACCTGCAACAGCAGTTCTGTTCCTACTGCCAGTCTGCACTGCTGTGATAGCACGACCTTTTACAAATATCACCTTGCTTTAGATTCCTTACAGTTATGTTCCCTTGGCTTCGAACTATGTCTGTGCATACATGCTGCTGTTGGCTTATCCTATTCATATATATCCTATCCAACGCCCAAAAGTTGGGTATTGGATTGTCATTTATTTGTTAGTTATTACTCAAAAAAGCCCAAATTTTTGAGAAACCATGACCATATTTCATAAGCAATTATCTGTCTTGCTTTTAAAATTCTCTGTTGCAACCTTCATCTAGAAATCTCCAAATACTTGTCAAATACTAAATAAAGGAGTCTCACAGAAGTTTCCAAGCAGCATACAGTTTATTCTGATGTACAAGTAGATAACCCAAGTCAGCGAAGAGTAACTTCACTGATAATTCACAAGAAGTTGCTGCACTGTAATCAGCAATAAACAAATCTAATTATAAGCTTGTAAGGAAGCCAGCATCTTTAAAAGTTATAAGCATGATTTTTCTTACTCCCTGTTGCGTTTGCCTTCTATATAAAGAGACTTCTGTCAACAGCTTTACTTCACCTCAGCTTCTCCAAGAGCTCTGTACCTGTCCCCTCTCCACCTTAGAAGAAATAACTAGGTTGTATTCATACTTTCATAACTAGGTACTATTCATACTAGTACATCTTCATACTTTGTGTTGGGTCAGTTCTTGGACAATTTCAAGGCTGTCTTCTTTGTCTTGGCTGGCACCTTTCCCTCCTAACGACAAATTATGCTCTTGAGGTCATGTCTGGATTTGAAGTTAGTCTTTGCTGATGATGTCAGAGAGAGAGAACATGCTGCTGGCTGTATTATAAAGGAGAGTATCTGTGGTGTGTCACAGGGGTCTGCACAAGGCCCTCCACAGGTGGTGATGTGCAGCCGCTCTGGCTGTCATATAGGAGGTGCAGAGTTAATGAAATACTCACCATTAGTTATGAGTTTATTTCCCAGATGTTGTCACTGTTTTCTTAAACCCCAAGGCAATGCTGGAAGTTGAAGCAATGGGCAAAATTAAAAGCACTCATAAAGGCCAATAGTGACCCAGGCTAGGAAAACCCTGTTCATATAAAGAACTTCCCATGCAATTACTTAAGTTAAAATAGGAAAGGTAGCCAGGCACTCTCTCACAAACAATAATGAACGAGTCAGAAAACTCCAAAGCAACACTGAAAATGAGGAATGGGCTGTTCACACCAATTCTGCTTTTCACCAAAGCTCCCTATTGCCAGCGCAGAGCTTCAAAAGGCTTTCTACCTTTTCATTGCTACCACTAAGAATAAGCAGAAAACAGTTTTATCAACTTTAAAAGAAAAACTGCCTCCTTACAGTTTGCAGGAAAACAGGTAGATTCAGTATTAACTCAAGCAGGTCAAATAAATGTTGCTGGATTTAGAAGCAGGAGGCAGCAATTGCTGCTGACTCTGGGAGCTGTCACCTGCCTGACCATCCTGCGGGGAGCTGCAGCCAGAGCTGCTTCGAGGCAGAAACCACTGCCCACCCATGGCCCTGCAAGGCACGTTTCCTAGCAGATGAGCATCAGCAGGAGAGGGAAAGCTTTTCCTAGCTCATCATTACTCCTGGGGACCGCAGAGCCATTGTAGTGACAGCAGGCAGTGCATGGGATCTGAATGGCTGCGAGCTGTGTTGGCAATACATGGACATTTTAAAAGCAATCATCAATTATTGTACTGAATTCCCAAGGAGTGTGGTGGATTCGTTGTAAGTGGGAATATTTCAGTCAGGCTTCATAGCCATTCACAGGGTGGCTATGTCCTGGTACAAGGTGCTGGACATGGGCACTGTTGCTGACATGAGGGCTGGAACACCTCTCCTACAAGGACAGGCTAAGAAAGTTGAGGTTGTTCAGCCTAGAGAAGAGAAGAGAAGCCTCTGGAAAGACCTGATTGCAGCTTTCCAGTGTCTGAAGGGGGCCTGTAAGAAAGCTGGGGAGGGACTTTTTACAAGGGCTTGTAATGATAAGATGAGGTGTAACGGCTTCAAAATGGAACAGGGTAGATCTAGATTAGATGTAAAGACATTTTTCGCTGTGGGGGTGGCGAGATACTGGAACAGGTTGCCCAGGGAATTTGTGGATGATCCATCACTGGAGGTGTTCAAAACCAGGTTGGATGGGGCCTTGCACAACCTGGTCTAGTGGTAGGTGTCCCTGTGCATGGCACTGGGGGTTGAACCAGATGATCTATAAGGCCCCTTCCAACCATAAACCATTCTATGATACTGTGTGCTCTGTGGAGGATCAGAAGGACCTCAGACCTAGTGGTCACAATGACTGCAAGCTCTGTCATCTAATCCCAGACACCTTTCACAGATACCACCCTCTCTTTACTACAGCATTCACTTCGTGTGTGAGCTACAGAGTTCATGCTCCATCTCCATGGGAATCTGGAAGTGTGGAGCTCTAGGGAATGTCAGAAAAATATCAGTTTGGGTTGTACTTATGGTAGTCAGCCAAACAATTATGTTTTTCTTAAAATCCCAAATATGTTGTGTAAGTTCAGACTGAACAAAATAAAGCACAAAAGTGTGCTTGGTGCTACATGGCCAATGTGAAGTGCTAAGCACCTTGGCTTTCTTTAGCTTGGGTAAAAACTGAAGCACTTGCAGACCTGGAGGGATAGGCTCTGTGAAGAAGTCAAGCCACATGTCGGCAGAGATGGGACCTGTCATGTATGTTTGCTGAAAGAGCTCCTTTGCACAGCAGGGGAAACAGGAACGGCCTCTAGCTTATGAAAAAAAAAAAAAAAAAAAAAAGAATCCCAGCAGCAGAGCTTGAACAATTATTTGTCATCTGTATCTGGAAGACACTCAAAGGAAGTAAAACATCTTTTTTCAATTGTTTTTTAGCATGTGTATTCTGTACATGAGCCAATGCTCTTTCCATGGGCATTCTTGCAGCCTCCTGGTGTTTACCACAGTGACAGAGTAAGAGAAAGACTTGTTAGCATAGCTTTGAAATCTTCAGCATTTCTTCACTCAGTACTGCAGCTTAATTTTGTATAACTGATTTCAAGTACTGTTGCAATAAGGAGAGCATGGGATTTACGTAGCTATTAAGGTATTCATAACTTTTCCAGCTCCACTTCTCAGGCAGTTTTACAATCTGCTTCTGCAGGGAATACTGGAGCAGTGATTCATCGTTAAGGGCAGGCCATCCTATCCTATCTCCAGACCAGAACATTAGATTTTCCAAGTGTCACAATGTATAAAATATAGTCAATGATGAGGCTTCATTTTTTGCTCTGTCATCGTCCTTTTCTGTGTTTGTTTTTAAGATCTTTCCAACCCAGAAATGTTTTGTTTTGTTTTGTTTTGTTTTTCTTTTTCCTCTTTATTAATGGGCATAAATTCAGGAGCTTCCAGAGCACTAAGCAACGTACATTAGGTGATGAATCAAAGCAGTCTTGGAAAGAACCGTGTGCTGTGGCAGAGGCAATCAACAGAAGAACCTATACATAGAAAATTAGTTCTGTAATTAATTGCTTTCCAAGTACTGGGCCCTTCTTGTGTGTAATCACTTTATCTTTTCCAATAAATAGCGCAGAGTATGTGCTACACTGTTTTTAGGATATATTTGTTCTAAGAACTACAGACTGAATCCCTGTAATTCAGTTGCCTCTTGAAGTCCATGGCAAAACTTGCACAAACATCTGTGGGACCAAGGCTCGGTTCAGGATGGTAAATACGTATCAGCTCACAGCAGCAGAACATCACAGTTGTTCGCCACATATGGAAGCTCTTGTCTACATCATGATGACATACCTGTGTAACTGAACTTGCTGGGAGCCAGTGCAGGCATAGAAATTCAAGGGAGAAAAGAGTGTCCTGGCTAATGAAGTAATTCATTTCATGAGAGTCTGTTCAGTAACGTAGCAGGTTCTTTCCCCAGTTAAGCCAGTGGGAATCACTTAGTGCTAAATATTCAAGGCTAGCAACAACCAAACTCAAAAGAAACAAGATGCAAGCATAGAAATACAGAATGGCACAATGCATTTTTCTGAAATAATTATATTTCTAATATTTAAAAAACCCAAAAGGAAAATTCAGTTGCCGTCTTACATAAGTTTCCCGTGGTGTCAGGAGCACACTTACTCTTTGAGATCAAACAAGAAGTCTCTTGTCCCAAGAGTCCTGGTCCTTAGTCAAGAACAATGAAAAATAATAGAAACACATAAAGATCTGTTGAAAGATGAAGCTTCTTCAGCAGCGGTAGCACTTAAAATGATAAATGCTGCCATTTGGGTTTGGAAAGGCAACTTCAAAGTCAGCGACATGTTTACCTGGCTTGGTCCCCTCTAGGTCTGTCCTCCCATCCTTTCTGTGTTTCTATTTGTGCACAGGAAAGGTAAACCCATGCCCTGGGTCATGGCCATGCAATGAAGTTGAAGCCAATGACCAGTTTTGCCTCATTAAAGCTGTAATGAGTGTTGCTGATCCTGGAGATGTTGGTCACTGCGTTGTGGCAAAGCTGTGTACATCCTTTTGGGGCGATTGGCCAGAGTGGAGCCAGCGTGAGTGCGTGACCACCTTTGATCTTTTGCTGCACACTCCTAGCAAAACAGCTGCCACATTCAGGGTAAATCCAGAAGGAAAATCTGAGGTCAGAGCTCTAGCAGCACAGCAAAGCATTCTGATGTAGACAGCTGGGAAGTGCAAGTCATACAGCTTTCAAATGCAGATGAATAGGGCTTTGTAATAAAGCTTAACTTCTCTCTTAGGCTTTTCAGAATATTAAACAATATAAAAAGTACAGCTATTCCCTTTGCTGCCACATGTCTAGCTTCACACCATTCCAGTCAAACTGACTCTTTTCATCCATCTTTTTGAAAAGCCCAGGTTATTAGGACCCATTTCATGTTTATTTCAGAACATCTATTTAAGCATCACAAGTGCTTTTGAGTATGCTGTTCAATGGCAGCTCTTACGGGAGAGAACTGTCACTTGGGTGAGTTTAAAGGCAGTACTGTGTCACGTTCGGCAGTTTATATCCGCAAGGTCTTTCCAGGGCAGCTTTTGTCCCCCCTGGTTAGGGGCAGGGTGGTGGAGGGTATCTTCTTTCCTAGCTGCAGCCAAGGGCTGGGGTGGCATGTCCTTACGGGCTTGCCAAGAGTTAAAGGGCTGAAGCAGAACCCGAGAGCTGGGCTGTTGCCACTGCAGACTCCAGACGGGAGGGATCTTTGGCAGCATTCCTGGGTCTCCACATAAAGGCGAAGGGAGCCAATTACTAGCTAAATGAAATTATATATTCAGTCAAAGTTTAGACAAGACGGAGTAACTGATTGCATTCCTTTGGAGAGCTGAATTAAAACACCTCTCAAAAGAGCTCTTACTCAAAAGCAAGGGCTGTTTGCCCAAGTACATTTTCCTTCTGGCTGATGTAAATCTGAGTGCGTTTTTTTTTTTTTTTTTGCCCCGTGCACTGTTAAACCTTTTCATCTTTTTGGAATCAAAGTGACTTCAGCCTCGTTTGCTTTCCCTTTACTTTTTCCTGGCTCGCTATCCCGTGCTTGCAGAGCGGCCCAGGGTGGCCAGCGCCACTTTGAAGCGGGTCGCTCGCCCAAAGCCCCGGCCGGGCTG
>NW_008584714.1:5109-9509 GCF_000691845.1 Merops nubicus | reverse complement strand
CCGGGCCGGGCCGAGCCGCCCAGTCAGCCATGACAGCCCGGCAGCCATCTTTGGCCCCACCCGCCATGTCCCCCTGTCAGCCGTGTCCTCTCCGTTAGCGATGTCTCCTCTCTCAGCCTTTCTCCACTAGCGATGTCTCCTCCGTCAGCCGTGTCCTCTCCATTAGCGATGTCTCCTCCGTCAGCCGTGTCCTCTCCATTAGCGATGTCTCCTCTCTCAGCCGTTCTGCATTAGCGATGTCTCTCCCCCGTTAGCCCTGTTCCCTCCATTATCGATATCTCCCCTCTCAGCCGTGCCCCCCTGTCACCCGTGTTCCCTCCATCTGCCTGAAGAGAGGTTGGACTGAGGTTGTTGTCTCTTCTCCCAAGAAAAAAGAGACAGGACAAGAGGATAACTTGCACCAAGGGAGGTGTAAATGGGATATTTGGGAGAATTTCTTTCCTGCACGAGTGGTGAGGCCTTGGCCCAGGCTGCCCAGGGAGGTGGTGGAGTCACCATCCCTGGAGGGGTTCAAGAACATGGACGTGGCACTTCAGGACATGCTTTAATGGCCACGGCAGTGTGGGGTTGATGACTGGACGTGATGATCTTAGAGGTCTTTTCCATCCTTATTGATTCCATGTTTCTACGGTCAGTGGTGTCTCCTGGTCAGCCACGTCTCCCCTGTCAGCAGTGTCCCCTCAACTGTGTCACACCTGTCACCCCATTACTGGTCTCCCTGGCAGCAGTGTCCTCTACCAACCATGTCCTTTCTGACAGTGGTGTCCCATGTCCCCTCACCATTAGCGGTGCCTCCTCCTGTCAGTGGTGTCCTCCTGCCAACTATGCCCCCTGGATCAGTGGGGTCCCCCTGTCAGCCCACCTCCCCCCCATCATCAGCCATGTTCCCTCATGCCAGCAGCGTTCCCCCATTAACAGTGCTGCCCCATCAGCCACATTTCTCTCCTCAGTGGTGAACCCCATGAGCCATGTCCCCTCAAGGCCAGTCCCTGACACAGGGGCTGGGGAGCAGCCAGGACACCATTGATGACATCTTCTTTCACCAGCCCCAAAACAAGCCCAGAGGCCATGGCCATGCTCAGTGCCCACCCCTCTGCAGAAAACAACCTTCATTTTGATTCCTGACACTCCACTTCCCCACTACTGACATGAGTCATGTCAGTTGACTGGTCACCTTTCCCACTGCAAGAAATTTTACAGATCATGTGTAGGTTGTGAGAAATTTTTTTACCCAGATGGCAATCAAATGCTGGAACAGGGGCTCAGAGCAGAGGTAGGGTCTCAGCCCTTGAAGAGATTCAAAACTCACCCAAACAAGTGCTTAAGCAATCAGCCCTGTCAGAGCAGGAGGTTGGACCTCCCAAGGGACCACCAACATGATTCCATGGGTCTCTGGCTTTCAAGGCAGGAGCTGCCTGTGGTGGTACCTCCCGCAGCAGACCCATTATCAGCTCAGTCCTTAATAGTTCCTGCCTGGAGCTGGGCTGCCCTCATGGCATTACTGAGGTAGGCTGCTGAAACTGTGAAAACCACTCAGGAGAGACTTTCTTGCCTGGGTGTGGACATCACCCATATGCCAACCCTCATTCAGGGCTGGGGGTTTAACCCCAGCACTTCAGTCCCACACTCAGGCAGCTTGGGGAGCAGCAGGACCAATGTCTGGTGGGACTGCGAGGCCTGATGACAGCACCCAACAAAGCAGGTCTGCCTTGCCCTTGCTTTGCTTCCTTCTGGCTTGGCCACGTCCTGCCCCACAGCCTGTGGGGATGGCTTTATTCCGGGAGCTGATGGGGCCTGCTTCAGCTGAGCAGGATTTGGGGTGGTTGAAGGATGTTGGTAGCCAGGCAGACTTGGGAGCAAAGGGCCACGGCTGGAGCAGGGTGAGTGCAGAGCTCAGGCCGGTGCTGACACCAGGGGGTGGTGTGGTCTCATGTATGGCCAGCACCAAACCCTCTGAGCTGCTCAGGCTTCGGGTTTGCAACTTCACAGAACGACAGAATCATTGAATTGTTTTGATGAGAAGAGACTTTTAAGAACGCCGTGTTAAAGTGTTCCCCCAGCGCTGCCAGGTCCCCAATGCCCCGTGTCCCTCACACCACATCTCCACAGCTTGGAAACCCTTCCAGGGATTCTTCCACCACTGCCCTGGGCAGCCTGGCACAGCCCTGGACAATTTGTTCAGGGAAGACATTTTTCCTCACATCCAACCTAAATCCCTACTGGTACAGCTTGAAGCTGTTTCCTCTTGTCCTATCACTTGTTCCCTGGGAGCAGAGCCCACCCCCCACATGGCTCCAGCCTCCGGTGGAGGGACCTGTGGAGAGCCAGAAGGTCTCCCCTGAGCCTCCTTTTGTATAGACTCAACAACCCCAGGTCCCTCATCTTCTCCTTGTAAGCCTTGTGCTCTAGACCCTTCCCCAGCTTTGTTGCCCTTCTCTGGACATGCTCCAGCCCCTCGATGAGAGGCCCAAAACTGAACTGAGGATTTGGCCCAGAGCCTATTTGCTGCAAAGACCTGTTGGACCTTGCAGCACCACAGGCCAGGGTGACTTCTCTGGGAGCTGCCTCCAGTTTCAGTGGGGACAGGCTGTAGCTGGTCCCACCACAGCCATGTCTTCAGTTTCCAGGGCCCCAAAACTGGGTTCCCAGGGCCCCAAAACTGGGTTCCCAGGCATTGCTCTTGACTGTGTGCTACCTTGTGGTTGACAGGAAAGCCACTGCTGGAGACACACCACTGCTCTGACACATTTCTGTGAAGACTTGGAGACAGCTTTTAGGTATTTTTTTTTTCATAACGATTTTTTAATGTTTATTTTTTAACAGACTTGGTTTTAATTTTTGTTTTCTACAATAATTCCATGTAAAAATCCCAGTACAATATACAACAGTTTGAACATTTGGAATAAGAAATCCAGCTTGGGGAGTCACGGAAGTTCAGCTAGTTTCTAACACAGGGAGCAAATTCCCTCCACCCTCCCCCAGATTCACAAGCCAAGAAGGCATGTGGGAAGGAATGCAGTACAGATGTCCACCAATCTGGCAAGACACTGGCTGCCTTGTCCTGCAGTGGAATGGTCCCTCAGACACATCACCTTGGAAAGGGCAGGGTCTTCTCCAGGGGATGGGCAGGGGGCCTCCAACATTTCAAGGCAAAGTCTGCAGTCAAGCGAGGCTGGCTGCCCCTTCTGCACGAGCCTGAGCAGGTCCTGCATGCAGGTCCCTCAGGATGTGGGGCTCCCGTGGGATGGAGAAGAGACCTGTCCTCCTCCAGGCAGCAGTGCCACCAGCCTCGTGCCCTAGTGCAGCCATAAGGTCATTGGAAGGGGATGGCCATGGCCCTGCACGGCCCAGCCCAAGGGAAGGAAAACAGAGATGAGGCCCCTGGCTCTGGGGTCTGAGGGGTCATCTCAGGGATAGCACACCGGCCTGGGATCTGGCAGGCTTTCAGGAAGCCACTTTGGCCTGGCCCATGGTACTCAAGCAGGCTGAGGTGGTGCTGCTCAAGCTCCAAGGAGTGGTCCTGCTTGAGCAACATGGGATGGTTCTGCTCAAGCTACATTGGATGATCTTGCTCAAGCAGCCTGGAGAGGTCCTACTTGAGCAGAAGGGGGTTTGGCTGCTCAAGCAGCATGGGATGGTTCTACTGGAGCTTCATTAGGGTGGTCTTGCTCAAGCAACCTGGAGTGGGTGGTTCTGCTTGAGAAGCACGGAATGATCCTTCTGCAGTAGCATGGGGTGGCCCTGCTCAAGCAGTATGGGGTCGTGCTGCTCAAGCAGAGCAGTGTGACCCTGCTCAAGACACAGGGGTGGCCTGCTTGAGCAGTGTGGTGTGGTCCTGCTTAGGCAGCATGGGAATGTTCTGCTTGAGCACCATGGAGCAGCTGCAAGTTGCAGGGATAGTTCCTCGTGTCCTGCAGCATCCCAAGCACTGCTTTGAAAGCCACGTTTGGCCTTTCTTGTCCCTTCTGAAAAGCCTCCACTGCTCAGAGAAGTCTCTTAAAGAGGTGTGCGCTGGAAGGGATCTCAGTGGCTGTGGTCAAGCTCCAGGTTCCAAATCAGTTATTGCTAATGCTAAATCAGGACACTGGTGACTTCAGCTGAGTTGTGAAACATTCAAACAGCAGAGAACCTCCCAGTGACCAGTTCCAGCTGCACCAGCCCTAGGGAGGAGTGTTTCCTGATGTCCACCTTGCACCTCCCTGCCTGCAAGCTGTGGCCATTCTGCTACTATGGAAGTTCCTCGAGCAGCAGGGATGGGGTGGGAGGCTGGTTCTCCACCTAACCTAGCCTCACATCCCATCCCCAACAGGAAGGGCCCTTCCTGCTTGCATCAGGGATGCTGGTGGTGGCTTTCCTGGGATGAGATGCAAGACAGGAGAAGGAAGAGAAGCAGAAAATGG
>NW_008584714.1:0-5078 GCF_000691845.1 Merops nubicus | reverse complement strand
AGCAGGAATTTGATGTGCTGGGAGTAAAGAGTGCAGGGAGGATAGAGGAGAAATGGGAGAGGTCTGGCTGGGAGAAGATGGGAGGTCAGCATGGAGTTAGGAGGTGAAGGAGACTGAAAGGACAGCAAGAGGGAAGTGTGAGGCAAGGGAAGATGGCTGGAGGTTAAGGAAGGATGGTTGGAGGTCAGCAAAGGGTAGAGGGAAAATCTGTAAGGTAGGTGGGACACTTGGGGGATAAGGAGGGATAGGGAGAAGTGGAGGAGTATGAGGAGAAACACTGTGTGAGGCAAACACACTTGGGGGATAAGGAGGGATAGGGAGAAGTGGAGGAGTATGAGGAGAAACAAGGACACTGTGTGAGGCAAATGTCAAGCTATGGTGGGACAGCCAGAGGTCGAGTATGAGGAGGGACAGGGTGAAAGAGCATGAGAAAGGACAGGGAACAATGGGAGGTGCAGGGTCACCAGAAATATGGAGGAACTGAGGTGAAGGAAGAGGCCTGAGATGGATGATGAGGAAGGTATGGGAGATGGTGGAAAAGTAGAGGACAATGAGGCATGGGCAGTGGTCACAGGTGAGGGACAATGAAGAGGAAAAGAGGTTGAAGGAGGATGAGTAGGACTGAGAAGATAGTAGGAAGTGAAGGATGAGGAACAGGCAAATAGTGGATGGTGCTGGGGCACAGGGAGGGGCGGGGACAGTGGGAGGATGAAGAAGGTAGGCAAAATGGAATTGGAAAGCAAGGAGAGATGAGATGGCAGATGGTAGAGGACAAGGAGGGAGGGGAGATGAAGGAAGGAGGGATGAGGAGACAGTGGGAGATGGAAGAGGATGACAGGAGGGATTGAGGGCCATTTACGGGTAGAGGAAGACAGAGACTGGAGGCCAGTGGAGGAGGATGGATGAGATGGTGAGAAATGGAGAAGCACAAGGGGGGAACTGGAAATGTGGGAGAGGAGGAGGATGGGGGATTGGGTGATGTTGACAGCTGGAAGGATGGGGCAATGATGGGTGCTGAGGGTGGATTTTGAAATGGGGGAAATGGAGGAAGATGAAGGGGCAAGAAGATGGGAGGAGGTAGAAGAGGATGAGGAAAGATGGGGAGAAGATGAGAAGTGCAGTAGCTTGAAATGGGCCAGAGTGATGGTGGGAGCTAATGGAGAATAAGCAAGGATAAGAAGATGATAAGATGTAGAGGACAGAATGATGGTGGGAGCTGATGGAGGATGAGGAAGGATGGTGTGATGTTGCCACAAGGAGTATGAAAGGAAAAAGGAAACTGGAGACAAAACAGGATGAGGATGGATGAGACAGGGTGGTGGTGAAGAACAAGAAGACATGAGGAGATGGTGGGAGGTAGATGAGAATAACAAGGAATGGGATAAGGTGGATGAAGGAGGAGCAAGTGAGAGGGATGGGATTTAACTGTGACAGGAAGACCAGAAGGTGGGATATGAAGGACAATGAGGGAGCACCAAAAGGGGGGAGGGGAGGTGATGGAGAACAATATGGAGAGACAGGACATAACGCAGCATGCAGGAGCACAGGAGGGTGGGAGGGGGATGTGGTGGATAATGAAGGAGCATGGTGTGGCAGGGAGAGATGGGACACACTGGATGACAGCACACACTGGAGGGCGTGTGGAAGGAGGGATGGGATGTGAAGGGGTTGGAGAACAGGGAGGAATGGGAGGTGGTGGGCTACAGTGCAGCACTGGGGATAGGACATGATGGAGGATGGAAGAGCAGAGGAAGGAAGGACATGACATGGTGGCCGATGGAGGAGTAGACAATGGAAGGATAGGACCTAGTGGGTGATGGAAGAGGACAGCAGTGAGGGAGGGGACACAGCGGGTGACAGTAACACAGGAAGGCAGGATGGAAAGGGTGGACAATAGAAGAGCAGTAAAAGGAGGGGTGGGACATGAAAGATGGGGGTACATAGAAAAAGGGATGGGATATGGAGCATGGAAAAAAAGGAATGGGATGGGTGGGTGGTGAAGTACATGAAGGAGGGCTGGGCTGGGTTAGGTGGGTGACAAAAGTGGGAAAAGGAGGGATGGGACATGGTGGGCAACAGAAGAGGACATGAAGGAAGAAAAGGAAGGGATTGAGGATGGAGGATAAGAAGGAAGGATGGGATATGGGGGATCAGAGCAGGGATGACAGGGATGGGACATGGAGGATGATGGAGGAGTAAAAGGAAGGGTGGGTCATGGTGGGTGATGGAGAACCTCAAGGAGGGACAATTTAATGGAGTGAGCCTGGAGGAGGCTGGGACCTGCAGGTGGTGAGGGGCACAAGGGCAAGAAGCCACAGGCAGTGATGGGAAAGGGGATGTGGGTCCATGTGCAGGCTCGGGTGAGCTGCTGGGCAGGAGGAGACGGGACACGGGAAACACGAGAGACACCAGCACCAGAGGAACAGTGCAGAGCCAAGGAGCCTGGGGTGAGCAGACAGCCCTGGCAGCCAGGCCACAGAGCACCCATGGGCGATGGCAAGGAGCCCTGGTGGCACGGCACAGCTGGGGCCAGCACACGGGGATGGTGACAGGGAGACAGGCGAGGAGGGGACGAGACACCGTGTGTGGGCCGGGCAGCGGGCAGGAGGGTGGGGACAGAGGAAGGGGCTCCAGCTGGATCTCCCCAGCCAGGCCAGGCACGGCCAGGGCTGCAGGACCTTCACTCATCACACGACAAGCAGGAGCAGGTCGGGGCGTGGGACAGGGGCCGTCGTCGGGGCAGGAGGTGCCCTTCATGCGACCTTGGTAGGGACTGGCCAGGAGCAGCAGGAGGACAGAGCAGGGACCAGTGAGGGGCCCGAAGCGCCCTGGGCTGGGCACTGGCACATGGGTAGGACTGAGACAGGGGCTGCACGGGGCCAGGGCTGAACCAGCCCCCTCCACACCTCAGGCAGATGTTGTCGTTCTCCCCGTTGCCTTTGCAAACCCCTTGCTGGCCTCGGCTCGGCCCCCGGGAGCACCCAGCACCACTATTTACAGGGTAAGACAGAACTGACCGATAGTACAAACAATGAAAAGGCAGTTGTAAAAATGAGAAACCACATTCCAAAAGTAGAGAGTCTTTAAAAAAAAAAAAACAACCCAACAAACCAAACCAACCGAACCCCAAAACCCAGTTATCGATGAAAAGGCTAAAAACCACCCCAAAAAGATCTATGTACAGCAGGAGGTTGCCCACAACAGGGGTGCAGGGACCCGAATTTCCACGGCAGGTAGGGATGCTGCTGGTGGGGGGCCCCACGTGTCCCCCGACCCTCACCCGGGTGACAAGGGTCCCCGTGGGGGTGGGCAAGCGCCGCAGGAGCGGAAGGCCATCGGTGCTGGGCCTGCTGAGCCCTGGCTGATGCTGGTGTGTCCGGAGACACAGGCAGTGAGTGGCCGTCGTGGAGATGCTGAGGGAGGCTGCGACGTGGCAGCGGTGCTGGACGGGAGGGGGCAGCAGCTCCCGCAGCGGGAGCGGTTTTTAAAACGAAGCTGCAAGATGACAGCAACGCCCAGAGGTCCCGGAGCAGTGTACACAGCCCCACAGCAGGGAGCAGAGACCCTGGAGCGGCGTATGGAGCTTCTGGAGTCATGGACGCAGCCCCAGATCAATGCATCGACGTCCTGAAGCAGCGTACGCTGGACGGGAGGGGGCAGCAGCTCCCGCAGCGGGAGCGGTTTTTAAAACGAAGCTGCAAGATGACAGCAACGCCCAGAGGTCCCGGAGCAGTGTACACAGCCCCACAGCAGGGAGCAGAGACCCTGGAGCGGCGTATGGAGCTTCTGGAGTCATGGACGCAGCCCCAGATCAATGCATCGACGTCCTGAAGCAGCGTACGGAGCCCCAGAGTAATGCAGAGGTCCTAGAGCAGAGTACAGAGCCCCAGAGCAATGTACACAGCCCCACATCGATGCAAACAAGTTGTGGAGCAGTGTATGGAGCCGTGAGGCAATGCACAGAGCCCCTGGAGCAGCATATGGAGCTTCTGGAGTAAGGTACACAGCCTCAGATCAATGCCCAGAGGTCCTGGAGCAGCATATGGAGCCCCAGAGCAACGTACACAGCCCCACATCAGCGCACAGAGCCCAGGGAGCAGCGTATGGAGCTTCTGGAGCAGCATATGGAGCCCCAGGGCAACGCTCAGAGGTCCTGGAGCAGTGTACAGAGCCTCTGGACCAGCTTACAGAGCTTCTGGAGCAATATACACAGCCCCAAATCAACGTGCAGAGTCCCTGGAGCAGAGTGCACAGCCCCAAAGCAATGCACAGAGCCCTGGGAGATGGGGGCACCTGCGGGCAGCTCCATCTGGCTGAGTCCCTGCCTGGCCTCTTGGCAGGCAGCTTGAAAATAGGTCAGGCAGCCGCCTCCGAAGTTGCAGTTCTCTTCTGGGGTGCCCAGGGGCCCCAGGGCTGCTCTGCGGGGGGCTGGAAGGCAGCCCCCAGCCCCGAGAGCTGGGCACAGCCACGGGGGCTGTGGTGGGTGCCCCCCTCGCTCCCCAGATAAGGCTTTTTCTGGTGGTGACCGCGGGCCACGCTGCAGCCTCTCAACCCACAATCTCTTAATCCAATTGGTGCATCTCCAATGTAGCTCATTTAGGTATTTTTAAAATGCACTTGGTTTTACATTGCAGGCTGTCTGGAGTTGGGCAGAGCCAAAAGTGGAGGGGAACAAGAAAAAAAAAGAAAAAAAAAAAAAAAAACTGGGGGGAAAAAAAAAAAAGATAAATATGTTCAGCACTTGGAGGAGTCAATGACTACAACTGGCTCCAGGCAGGGAGGTGGGGGCAATGCAGGGGGGCTCCACAGCCGTGGCCCCTCAGGATGGTGGCAGGAGACAGGAGTGATCATGCACACACACACAGGCACGCGTGCACACACACACGTGTGCACACACAACACCCACACGTGTGCCCCCAGCCCCCCCGTCTCTGCAGCTGGAGGAGCCACGGAGACCACCCGGATCCCTCCCAATGGTGAAGGACCTCAGCAGCCCCCCCAGAGCAGAAGAGTGGCCAGGGAGGGCCCCACTCTCAGTCCAGCTTGGATGACTGCAGGGAGCCTCCCGGCCTCCTTCC
>NW_008584713.1:0-5916 GCF_000691845.1 Merops nubicus | reverse complement strand
TTTATACTGGCTCTCTGTGCCTAAACAAACACACCACAGCAATGCTCATCATTACAAGACTGGACATGGCAAACTAATTGCTTTGGCAGTACATCACTACATGCACCAGACAATGCACATTTGTCAAAGCTCTTTGATGGATTCTGGGTCTTGGCAATATTGACTCTAAGACTGTAATAATGATAACAAAAGCAGCCAGATATCAGTACTGTCTTGTGCCTGGAAGAATGCTGACAACTGATCCATATCCACTGATCCTGGCAGCTGCTGGGAAAGCCACAGCTGGCAACCAGCCACCAATGAATAACATCCATTTTGGCACTTTTTTTAGTGCTGAGAAGCAGATTAAATGGTGGCTTGCATGCTAAAAAAGGACCCTTCAAATCAGTCCACTTAGGAAAGAAAGGTATGTCAGTAAGTACCAAGGGAGGGTATTCACTTCCTCTCCTTGGAGGGGGTTTAAATTCTCTTAGACTTGTCCTATGACACCAGAGCAGTAAGTTCCACCAGACACCCACTCAGATCAGGAGCCTGAAATGTTTGTTCTGAATTGCTTTGAAGAAGCTTTTCTAGCAAGTGGACAGGGACTCTCACTGGTCTTCCAAGTCACCAGAAGTAATGTCAAAGTTTGCATAAAGTGAACATCCCCCTCACAACTAATCTGTTCCTTGATGCTGGAGGAGGGAAGAGGATGGAGCTGGACAGGAACAACAAACAGACTATGTAGTAGTACAGGTTCAGTGCCCACAGAGCCTTCAACTCACATAGCCTGGCTTGTAGGGAGTACTCATCTCTGGGCCAGCTGCCTGGTTGTATTGTTGTTTCTTGCAGACTGGGCTACCTGGAGAACGCCACGGATGAGCTTCTGAAACAGACTTTCCCGAAACAAACAAAATCAAAACCATATGCCTGGAGTGCAAAATCCCATCTCCACAAGGAAGCTGTTGCTTTGTATTGTTAGAAAGAACTCTGAATAAAATGGCATCAAGTTATGGCATAAAAATGACAGTTCTGCAGCTTCCCTTGCATAGCATGCACGTTTGCAAAACATCATCAGTGCTTCAAAGGCAATGAAATGAGAGCCATGCAGTTATGGGACATACTGTTTTCTTCTGGAAAATGCTTGAACGCAGGTATGAGTACCCAAGAAATAAAAGAAAAAGGCTGCACTGTTTGGAATGGCATCAAGTTATGGCATAAAAATGACAGTTCTGCAGCTTCCCTTGCATAGCATGCACGTTTGCAAAACATCATCAGTGCTTCAAAGGCAATGAAATGAGAGCCATGCAGTTATGGGACATACTGTTTTCTTCTGGAAAATGCTTGAACGCAGGTATGAGTACCCAAGAAATAAAAGAAAAAGGCTGCACTGTTTGGAAAGTTTGCATCCCAACCATACTGTCACACACCTGCAATGCATGTCAGCAGGGACAAGTGAAGACATGTCCTGATTTGGACAACGTTTGTTCTGGATTTAGCAGACAGGACACCAACGGTTCCATCATGCAGAAAACACAAAAAATACTTGCAGAATTGGAACTACTGCCTTCAGTAATTATGGCATCAGAATTAGAAACAACCAAAAAAGCGATACCACCCAGAGCAAACCACCAAGAAAGTACCAAAAGACTCTGGATCAATACAATGAAATGCACATTAACCACCTCGGCATTTACCAGGCAAAACCTAAATGGAAGGTTCTTAACTGCTGTGTAATGTACACGTGAATCCTGCAGCGTAAGAACACCATGGCAGGGTGAGACATGGTGTCCACACAAGGCAGGAGGTCAGACATTACATGTTTTCCTCACTATTCCGTATCTTCCAGCTATGAAAAACAACTGAAACAATGAGAGACAGCAATGACAAATTTAACAAAGGAAGCTGTTGGTACTATCTTCACCAATCATTCTTAAAAAGTAAGGTTTCTAAAATCTTGATGCTTCTGAAAAGATAAGCTTGGTTTAGACAATACCACTCCTTAAGAGATGAGACTGCTCCTATCCCTTGATAGTACTTGAAAACCAACCAGTCATGTGGGAGCAAGACCTCAGCATCCCTCCCTTCCCACACAGGGACAGCCTGCAATTGTCCATCTCAGAACAGACAGCTGGCAATTGGTTCTCACCTGAGAGAGCACTGTAGCACGTTGCTGCTGCTTCATCTTTGTGAGAGGAAGAACCTCCCACATCACCTGTATGATCCCACTCGAGTGGGATGGAGTCAACACTGACAGGGGTTTCACAGCCTGATCTTTCATGACCTTGAGGAGGAGGCACAAGGTGGCAAAGGGACTGTGTCGAAGAGGGCCCCTCGCTGATGGCCTTTTTATGCCAGGGATCATTCTGGATTTCTCTGGAGACTTCTGGATCGGTCTCATTTTCAGAGGTCTCTTTTTCATCATCCAATCCCTAAAAATAAACAAAAATTCTTGTATATTATTAAGATGTACAATAGGTGTACCTTGCTTAAAGAGCTAACGATTGAGCCACACAGCTTTGGTCTCAGAATGCAGTCGAAGTATTTAAAGGATATCCAAAGGTGCCTATTAATAGAAAAAAAACCCACCAATTTTATGTTTTCCACTGACTGGTCTTGGACACAGAAGAAGGTGTTCTTTAGATTTGCTTGGAAGTTTTTTCTAGGAATACCTGTGTAAGAGGGGAGATCAATCCCACAGAACTCCTGCAAGCAGATCATTGGGAAACCTGGATCCAGGTCTCTCCCTGCTCTGCCTCAACAGGGAATGTGAATCTGGTCTTCAAAATTACATCACATGACCACAGTTTTCTCTTTGGTTTTAGGTACACTGTGTGCACTCTGACCAGGGCAAACTGAAGCCCTTACATTTTTTCCCAGGCAGAGCTGAGACACTTTTACAACTTACTTTGACAGTCACAGACTAAAAACACATTTCCAAACCTTTTATCATCTGAGGGCCCCATACTGCTTGACTGTAGCAGGCCCACTTACAAAGGCTTGTTAGAGCAACACAAGCAGGAAAGAAAGGTGAAACCCTTCCTCCATCTGTCCCTTTGGCTTCATGTATTATTTCTTTACACAGTTGATCATACTGTCAAGTTTTTTTATATTCAGATTTCATTTCAACACCACTGCTTAAAGAGCTAACGATTGAGCCACACAGCACTGCTAGAGACTGTTTTGCAGTCAGCTGCAGTAATCCAAGACCACATGCCTAAAATTAAAAGGAAGCATCATTTTTGCCTCCTTCCTCTTTTGCCAAAAGAATCCTCACATCAGTAGCCATCTCCCCTCTTTCAAGACACTCAATCACCACTATAGCATCTCTCTCCAGTGTGCAGGGAGCAGTACCCAGTTCCAAATGTACTGCTCAGGTCAGCAATGAAATGATGCTCAGGCATGGGTGAAGAGCCACTTGTAGATGTACACGTTACTTCCTCTACCTGGCTTTCTAATAGATGTTCTTTCTTTCTAAGCCAAAGCAAACTGAGAATCATCTAAATGTTCTCAGTGGGAAGTAAAGTGCATGCTGTTAACCATTCAGGCTTCTTACAAGAAAGTGGACAGATGGAGCCTCACAAACAAAACCACAAAGAGATATTCTGAGCATGTTACTGAAATTAAAAAAATTAAAAAGGCTTTTGAAGCCCCGAAACCACTACTATCTAATATGAACCTGTGAACTACTTCTGTGCTGTTATCCAGATTCTGCAGGGACAGGTGTGAGGAGACAAGACTGGTGAAAAAGATTTAGCAAAGCTGGCACAACTGTTGAGGAGCTCCTGACCCCTTTGAGCTCATACCATTCAGTCAAGCTGCTAGGGATAAGGAATGAGTATTGCAGTTCAAACACCAAACACCAAAATCTGTCTTGCCAAAGCGCTGTAACAACTCTTGCTTCTTACAGGATGCCTTGAAGTCAGTCTTTGATGGAACTGAGCAACTTGCCCAAAGACTTCCTGACAGTAGTCTTCCAACTCATCTTCAATCAGGGTAGCATCCAAAGGCTCATTCTTCTGAATCAACTGCTCCCCAAAAATTATGAGCTGATCGATCTTATTGGTGTTTAGTGTTATTTCCTGCTGGAAACCCTATTTGGAACATAGAAGAAAAAGAATTACTTCTGCAATGCCTTCTTTTCCCACTTACTGAGGTGAAAGAAAACCAACAAGTGACATTCAATTTCATTTGGCAAGCATTTTTTTTTTACTCAAGAGGTCCAGCTTGTTTTACTAGCAGGATAACAGTTCCCAATGAAGTGGCATTTTGCACCTATGTGTACATTAGTATGACTGCAGTGTCCTGAGGCTGCAAGGGATCATGCTATCAGAGTTCAGCTAATCAAGAGTTTATTTTTCTGTTTGGTACACACAACCTTTTTCTGCTTAGCAAAGAAGTTTGTTTGGCTGGTTGGGCCTTCACCCCACACAACAATAAATCTATGTCTCAAAACAATTAACAGTGCAGGGAGAAAGGAGAAATGAGCACACAAGCAGGTAGCAAAGCACTGGTGGGTTCTTTAGAATCACTGCACCTGCCTGCTCTCTTATTTCTGTTTGAAAGTCCTGTCCACAAACAATGCACTCAGACAAAGAGACCCCACCTTACTCTCAATTAAAAAAAATTCTCAACAGAAAAAAAAACCCATAGGAATTTAGAAGAAAATGGCAGAATAGAATTGAGCTTGAGCACTGAATCTGAATTGATTTAATCTGAATTGAACCGTACAGATTAATTTCGATTCAGAGGATCAGTCTTAACTGTTTACTGGTATCTTAAAACAAATATAGCCCTACAGAGATCTGTTGGCTATTGTGATATTCTGGAAAAGCAGATGATTCTGTCCAGAGAGGGCAGCCTAACAGGGTCAGCTGGACTACACTAACCACCTGCTTTAGAAGGATACGTACATTTAACTGGCGCATTTTGTCATTGAAGTTACTTTTTGAGAAGTGCTCCACTTTTGTCAGCTGGAGGTCCATTTCTGTGAGCCAAACAAGGATGCTTTCCCTCGTCCCCTCAAACTCATCCCTCTGATTGGTGAAGTGCTGAGTAGGAAGAAGGCAGTCAGTGTTACAAGACTTCAACTACCAAAAAAGATGGTCACAGGAGCCCTCTGAAAAGTGCTTTGTTTCCAAACTGCTGTTCACCTCAAAGGCCTTCAGGGCACAAATGGCAGCACACCATGTTTAAAAACCATCTCCTCCCTGTAGTGATGCTGGAACAAAGTGTCCTCTATAAGTGCACTACTGGTGTAGGAGAGGGAATAAAACTTCAGCAGTGTGAGATGCTTCTATAAAATTATATTCTTGCTTTCACACTGTGTACCTTCTCTCACACCATTACACCAGTGTAACAGTTATCTGGACTCGGGCTGAACATCTCATTTGTTTTAAATTGAGAAGAAAGCAAAGGAAAAAAGTCCCATCTTTAATTAAAACTATGACATTTTAACAGTAAAACAACGAGGAAGTAGGATCATGTACGACCACCAGTGTAATTAATGCACAGTTTGGCACAGAAGACAGGAGGCGCTCTCTCTGCTGCCACCTCCCACAGAAGCTGCTAAGAGACACGCAGCTTATGGTGCCCCAGTTCTCAGTGGATTTATTGATCAGGAAGAGGATCATACAACATCCCAAACACAACACTTCCTAACTGCACAGATCAAACCCCATCTGCCCTCATCCACTGACTTTTGGGATCTAATATTAGTGCCTGTCAACTGCTTGCAGCACTTCTGTACTTCCAAATCAGGCAGTGACAAGTTTCCCCCAGGGCAGAGCACAGAGTATCTGACCTGAGATCAGCTTAACAAGCAGGACACTTCTTTCAAGTGCCACAAAAACACCCTTCGACAACATTCAGGCAGAGAGCCCTGTGGCAGGAGCTGGTGACAGCAGCGTGCCTCTGCATCATATCTCCACGTTTAAA
>NW_008584712.1:7452-26103 GCF_000691845.1 Merops nubicus | reverse complement strand
CAGTGCTCCCGCCCGCCAGTGGTCGCCTCTGCGGCGCCGCTCTCGGAAGGATCGAGTTGTAAACGGACAGGCTGAATAAGCTGCGAAGGAACTGGTGCGAAACCGGGATAACGAGAACGGGAGGCGCGGAAGACTAAAGGGTAAAAGACCCTCCAATGACCTCCAGGGTTAAAATAATCAGAAACAAGACGCAATAATTAAGAGCAGTACCCAAAGACAGTAAAATCCTGTCAACTCTTGTAGATAATACCTCATTCGTTACAGCTTCTTTACATAAACCAGAGGCAGATTTGCACAAAGATCAAAACGTGGAGGTGTCCCTTACATAACCTGTGGTGATTTTAATACTAGGAGGAGAATTTAAATGTAAATGTGGGACCACCTTGGTATAACGAACTGGGTAATAGGATAACGAACTGGATAACTGATGGAGCGTGCATACAGAGATTTATGTGATGTAAAATCATGTAACCAATTGCATATAATTTGTTATTTGTACTCTGTATAAACTGCTGTTGTTTGCTTTAGTGGTGTAGTGGATTTGTGATTTATCACCTATCACCTGTTTCTACAGAACCAAAATAAAGCTAATATCTCAAAACACCAGGAACATAAAAAAAGGGTGGGGGGCCTCTATTCTTTTGTTGGCCACCTAACTATACAGCAGTAAAAGTGGAAGGAGTCACCTCTTGGATTCACCACATGCATTTCAGCCAAGCCCCTCTGTCAGAACCTAAAGACAGTGGAAGGCTGGATCGATGGGACAGCTCAGGGCTATGTTGTCATGCAAATGGGCCATAAAACGAAGGGTTACACTTTTGTTGTTCTTTTTCAGGTTGTAGGATCAGTGATGTTTCTTCAGAAGTGGGACCAGTCAGAAAATGTGTGGGAAAATTTGGCTAAAAATATGATAAATTCTTCCTCCTTCTGTCTAGCTTGGAGGAATCTTTGTAGAAGAGATATTTACTTCACACTTCCCATTCCCCTGCATATCCTTCAGAACTGTACCTTCGTAAAAAGTTTTGAAATTAATGTAACCTATAGTAGCATGGATACTTGGGGAAAGAATACTAAAATTAGAGACAAAAGCATTCCCAGAAACAAGGTGAAAGGAATGCTTCCTGCAGAAAACTGTGTGCAATTTGTGAACTGCTGCTTACATGCAAAACGTGAAAAGCTGTCTTGCTCTGAGCTCCCCTTGAAGGGTAATTGAGACAGAATCGACAATCTATGCAGAGGCACATACTCAGCTCCCCTTAGGGTGGTTGCTCCTTTGCAGAAGAGCTTGTACCTACATTCCTGCCAGCGTCATTGGAGGACCTTCTTCTGTGGGAAGATTAACAGTCTTACTCCCTGACAGAAAGGATTCTCAAGCAGAAGATGGCAGTGACAGAGAAGACAGACTGATGCTCTACCTCAGGACTGTGATTCACAAGTAACTTTTTGGAGCTCAAGCAAAATAGTAGCTGCAGCAGCTTTAGCACCACGAGTAGGAGTTGCCATGAGTTGTCACACAGTGAAAAGAATTACACCTGCATTGGTAATAAACTAAACCTCACAAGCACTAGTGGCCTTAAGTAAGGAAATTACTCAAGTAAGAGACGCCCCTTTAGAGAACAGACATATACAAAGGAAAAGACATTCCAGGTGTACCTGGCAATGATCACTGTTTATTGACAGAAATCAGCTTGTAAGAACAGTTGAAATACTGTAAACGTGACCTTCTCATACACTTCCTCAATTTCTTTCTGAAGTCTCTTTGACTAAAGTGAAAGATTGATCATCCAGACCAGTATTGACACTCCCTTAATAAGATTACCAATTCTTTAATAAGGATTAAATTATCTTCAATTAGTGTACTACAGGGTGGGTATTACTGACCACACACACACATCCCCAAGGAAGAGGGGATGGAAGAGGGGAGGAATGCCAAATGTTAACTTGCCAGTAGTTCTATATAGCTCTGGAGATTACATTTAGAGTTAGAGTTACAACCTCTAGAGGTGGTTGTAAGCTCAGTTAATAATCATAAAACCACAGAACGGTTTGGGTTGGAAGGGACCTTCAGTGATAATCTAGTTCCAACCTCCCTACCACAGACAGGGACACCTTCCACTAGAGCAGGTTGCTCAAAGCCCCGTCCAGCCTGGCCTTGAACACATCCAGGGATGACGCATCCACAGCGTCTCTGGGCAGCCTGTTCCAGTATCTCACCACCGTCACAGTAAAGAATTTCTTCATTATATCTAACGTACCCGCTCTCAGTTTCAAACCATTGCCTCTTGTCCTATCACTACACTCCCTAATAAAGAGTCCCTCCTCACCTTTCCTGTAGCCCCCCTTCATGTACTGATAGGCTGCTATAAAGTCTCCCCAGAGTCTTCTCTTCCCCAGGCTGAGCAACCCAAACTCTCTCAGCTTGTCCTCACAAGAGAGTTGCTCCAGCCCTCTTCATGGCTGTCCTCTGGAAGTACTTGTCTTTCTTATGCTGGGGCCCCAGAACTGAACACAGCACTCCAGGTGGGGTCTCATGAGAGCTGAGTAGAGGGGAAGAATCACATCCCTCAAACTGCTGGCAAGGGTTGATGCAGCCCAGGATGCAATCAGCATCTCTCGATCCTTTCACCCCCAGTCTGTATTGATTCTGGGAATTGCAGGACCTCTCACTTGACCTTGTTGAACTTCATGAGCTTCTCACAGGCCCAACTCTCAAGCCTGTCAAGGTCCCCCTGGATGACATCCCTTCCCTCCAGTGTGTCAGCCACACCTCACAGCTTGGTGTTGTCAGCAAATAAGATGTCTGAAATGTGTTACTGTCCCTTCCACAGCTACAGTGACAAAAGTTTAGTACTTGCTTCACTGGAAGGCCGGCTGTGCAAACTGGTGTCGCTGTACAGTTGTACAAGTGTGTTGTGCTTGTGGGCAATACCTTTGCAATATTAGAAGTGTAATATCAACAGTATTCAATCTATCCCAATGCATTCCTACACTGAAATAAGTCACATTACAACAACTTCAAAGTTCATCTTTCAAAATGAGCTAAAATTTAATTTTGATGTTAAACAGATTTTGATGGAGGAGAAAAAAAAAAAAAAAAAGCAGAAAAACAAACCTGTAGTTCTATATGACTTTACAACAAAACAAATGTTTTAAAAAGTAATATGAAGCTGCATGCCTGTCTCTCTAATTTTCTGCATCAAATTTGCTCATTTAACGTTTTTTTTTTTCTCCCTCAGCTCTACAAATATTAATGCTAACTAAGGTCAAACAAATATTTCCTACCTTGTACAGCCTGATTAACAGGAATGGCAGTGTGGCCCAGATTCTTTCTTTGATTCTATTAATGTCTGCTCACATCAGGATTACACAGCTATCAGCTACTGGAAAACAATTAATTGCCATGAGAAACATGACATAAAGGATCTAGGTCACTCAGTGTGAACTTTACAGAGGACAAAGCAAAAAACCTACAAAATTATTTAGGTTACTGAAATCAACAGACAGGGTTGTGTGTCTCTTGCCAGCTAAGTTCTTGAATAACAGTGCAATTTTTCTGTTAATCATTTCTGGTGTGGAATCTTGTTCTAAGAGGATGACTCAAGATGGTGGAAATTGTGTTTTATTTTTGCCTCTGTGTGTTTCATATCGATCTGAAAAGGGTATTTGTTTCCCTCTGAGGCCTGTTGAGTCAGGTAATTCAAGTTAGTCACCTTTTATGCTAGCATTTTTGAACTATGGGTGGTAATGATGCTCTGATTTGTCACAGTGACTGTCTCTCTCCACGTCTCACCGTAATGTGAGAATCAGGTCTGAAAACCTGCTCCTACCTCTGGTTGCTTTAAAAATAGTGCTGCTGTAGTGACTAAGGCAGGCTTGACCTGGGAGTCTTGTAGAGTGCAAGGAAAGAGAGATGGAGATGAAGAGACAAGATGGAGATCAAGAGCACGAGAAGGAGATGGCTGAAGGAAGGAGGAACAGAGAGCTGGTGTGTGAGGCTTATGGACAGAGTAGAGAGAGAAGATGGTCAATCAAGAGATGTACCTAGAGTACAAGAGGGAGAAACAGCTAGAAAATGAAGACTATAAATATTACAAGGCAAATTTTAAAAAAATGAGAGAGAATATGAAAAGAATCCTGTTGAGAAGAGAGGAAAAACACAAATTGGAACTTGTTTGTTTTCTCTTTGTTTATACCAGTCTTACTCTTCTAATTAAGTCAGTACCTAAAGGAAGCAGGTATAATGCCTTTATAATATGTTGGATTATTCCAACAGGGGGAAATTCCCCTTTTTGAAACATGTCCCACAATGCTGGGTTGTTTGGGTTTTTATTTTTAGAAACATAAGTTTATTCAGCTATAGATATCAGTAATTTGTTTTACAAAAAAGAATAAAGCTTCTTTAAGGCACTCTATTTAAATTCACTCTGGGGTTCAAGTAAAAGTAAAGAAATTTCATTTAGAGACCTCAGGGTTTTTGATTGACAGTATTAGAGATTATTTAGGTCTCTTTAGATGTCATCTTATATTAGTTATGAGTAGATCAGCATTTCACAGAGCAGCAAGGTTCACCCTCACACAGAGAAAGCAACATACGAAGAGCTATAAAATATATAGAGAAGCCCAGGACAATATTGCAGTGTGTTGTGCAGACACAGTCTTTGGAGTAAGATATTGTGTAAGCATGGTCAGAAAGTGTTTTGATGAGTTTGAAAGCTCATTTAAACTTCCTTGCTGCCTCAGTCAAGCAAGCTGGAGACAGTTGCTAGATTAGATAAATCCTCAAGCTTCTGTTGCCCAAGGGCATATCCTTGGAGAAGGGGTTTGCTGTTACACACACATGCTGCTGGCCATACCTGTAGTTTAATCCATGCTTAGTTTATGTCACCTTGACCTGAGTCCAGCCAAGCAGGATAGAGGCCAAATAGGGAATTAGTGTGGGGAGTACAAGCTCTGTTCAGTCTCTGAGTCAGCAGAGCCTGAAAGCATGCAAATAGTTTCATCATTTCATCCAGTGTGGCAGAGCAGTTCGCTATTTGTGGTGGAAAGTTGAAACGATGCATTGCTGTGTTTAGATTGCCTGAGAAAAATAATTCTTTTGGCATTGCAAAATCAAAAGATGAAATTGCTTTCAAGCGCCATGGTGCTGTGGTAAGTCTTCCCTGGTTAAACTCCTCTGAGTTTTTACCATTGAGTTCCGTAGGGCTGGAATATAATTTTTAGCACATAGGGCATCAAAGCATGAGGTGCTTTATGAAGCTATTACTCAGGCAAATGTGTTCTACTTTTCTATCCAGCACATACACTGAGTATCTTGTGCTTCTCAATACTGATTTTCTGCATCCTTCCCCTTTAACCATGGGGGGAAAGGATGTCTCCCAGACCAGTAAGAACTTACTAGAATGATATTCAACAGAAAAATAGAGAGAGAAGTTATTTGGCTACAAGGTGATTTCACATTTATGTGTATTATTTTCCTATATTACAGGCTCCAGTCCTGGCTGTGCTTCCACTTCTATTATATCAATTCCATTCTAGCCACACTAACTAAAAAGAGTTTTTCCAAATTTGCATGCACAGATGAGCCAAACCTCACACTCACCAGCTGAAGGGATCACAACTACATCAAATGCAACCTCAGTTCCTCAAAGCCTGTTGATGCTTCTTTCAGCAGCATGGCACTGGACATCTTCAAGCTCCTCTAAGGAGAGTTCAGCCTCTTGGCTTTACTTCTGTCTGAATTTGGTAGACTGCACAGAACAGGTAACAGCACTGATCTGCGAGATAACTTCACCACACTAATGACTTGTCACCCGAGTTCACATTCCAAACAGGAATTGAGAAAGATACAGTGTGGAAACATCTTTCAATTATATCAACTCTGCTCCAGTTCCCATGGGTGGCAGAACCTGCCGTTTGTTTGCTATGCTCTTCCACAGTAGTATGAGTAGAGCAGTGGCACACATGCACCCAGAGAGACTTCACCACACTAATGACTTGTCACCCGAGTTCACATTCCAAACAGGAATTGAGAAAGATACAGTGTGGAAACATCTTTCAATTATATCAACTCTGCTCCAGTTCCCATGGGTGGCAGAACCTGCCGTTTGTTTGCTATGCTCTTCCACAGTAGTATGAGTAGAGCAGTGGCACACATGCACCCAGAGAGCATTTATCACTGTTTTGAACTGCACTGCTAGCAGTGTCTGAACTAGCTACTTCAGAGCAGGTTTTGGCACTGTGAAACGAGTTGCAGCATAGTAGCGGATGAAGTCTTGGGTGCCTTCAGCTGGTTTCTGGGACATCCGTACAACTCTGGTCCCCCGATATATTTGGGGCACCAACACACAAGTGTTTTTGGTGTGCACTGCTGGTAAGTGTTATCTGTCTCACCCAGCGACTGCTAACACTGCATAGGCACCACTACTTGACCACAAGTGACACTTCTCTTTCTGTGTTGAATTAACGTCACCGTTGTATTTTCCTCTCTGCCCTTCTATTTTTGGTTGCTAAAACAGTTGCCAGGGTGTTATGCACTCATCAAAGCCAGAGATACAAACAAGTGAGTGACTGATGAGTGAGAAGCTTTTTCTTATGTCTGTTTTGGTGGTGTGTTAACAGGGGTTATTCAGCCTGTGCCAGAAGTGGGCAAAACTTACCAGCATTTGGAGGGGCAGTAACCTGCTGTTTGTGAATGGAATTAGCCTTAATATAGACTGAATCCCAGGCAAACACCTGAAACTCAGCATGACAAGACCTTGGAAAGGCTGCTGGTGACATGGGAGCTGCTGTATGCCATTTCCTCAAAGAGGAGGAAATAGGAAGCGCAGCGTGATTGCAGAGCAACACGCAGTTACTGCGCCGTGTCTGCGCTGTTCTTGGTATAAAAATAGTGTCGTTCCCAATGGCTGCCAGTGCCAGCTGACAAGATCTCTGCTTTGTGAAAAATAAATGCAAATGTTTTGATTTATGTCAGCTTTGTTAACTATTAGGCACATCACTACTACATTTTTGGCACATGTGAGCAAGATTTATGACAATAATGTGAAAATTTGGGTTAGGTTTCTAATTCGTTTTTCAAAAACAGTAATCCAAAGAGTCCAACTGCTTGGCACAATAACATCCTGTTTGCATAGCATGTTCACACAAGCCCTGAAGAAAAGCAGTAATGGTACCTCATTTGATGCTGACAGTTTTGCTATGTCATAGCTGTAAATAAAATTCAAATTACCAGTTTTGGTCAAAACTGCAGCAGAGCAGAACACTCAGTTTCATCAGTATTTTAAAGCTGGGGCTTATGCTCAAGAGTAACCTCATCACTGCCAATTGAATAACTGTTGCTGACAGAGAAAGGCTGATAAGGGTTTGAGTGATCAGACAGTAGGTTTAAGAAAAAATGTTCATCATCCAATACATGTAAATATTTTTATTTTTAAAAAATGTTAATGGCACCTTAGAGGCAGTCATGACTACACAACAAAATATACAAAAATTACATTTTCATAGTTGCATCTTTCCACAGTGCTGCACAAAATGAAAATGGCATGAGAAACATTATAGATCACACACATTTAGACAATAAACTTTAGTTAATAAACCCAGGCAATTTTTGGTACACCTTGATACTAACGGACGCAGGTTCCCTGGGTAAAAAAAGGAAAGGTGACTTTGTGCAAAACTTTTCAACAGTACAACTTAATATGCTAAACATACAGCAAATCAATCATATAAGATAGTTTTGACTAGTCCTCTTTATATACAGCATCATCTCAGTTTGCTTTTTCAGAAAAAATAAGCAATTACATTAACTAAAACTAAACTTTCCTTGGTCTTTCACTCCTGTAACATAAAATTGATTCTTTTTGCTGGATTCTACTCAGCATCAGAGAGAACATTCAAACTTCATCTGAAAACAAGCCTTTTATAATCTCTTGCATTTTAAAGGGCAGCAATATAGTTAATTAAAGGTCATGTTCTAGCACAGTGATAAATGAAAAAAGCAGATAAATATTTGCTCAGTTAAAAAAGAGGAAACTAAACTTGCCTGATCACCATTCCTAGATGGACTTTCAGAAGTGACTAAAATCTATGCAAATTAATCTGTGGTTACGTTCTGTTGTACCATTGAATCCAGAAGTAAAATGTCAGTCTCACAGTGGAAAGGGGCTCGGTTTCCAAACCACCTCAGTGAACCACAAGCTTGGGGTTTTTTTGGTGGGTTGTTTTTTTCCCCTCAAACAATTTGTTTGTTGATTTTTAACTCCAGAAAGCCCTACCTGTGATTATGTGGTTGACTCAAACTGATAAGCTCAAACTGATTCCTCTTTGAACAGCAGCATTCAACTTCAAATGCTGGAGTCCTTGTTTATGTTATTCACTAGCTAATAACAACAGTTTGCAACCATTATGATTAGAAAACTGAAGCTTATGTTTACACTGGATTTGTCTAGCTTCAACTTCTAGTCAGTGGATCATGTATCTTTCCTGCACCAAATTGCCTTCATCTGTTGAATTGCTCTTCTCCAGATAGTCATGACTTGTTCAAAGAAACCCTTGGCCTTTAAATAGCTTTCATGTAGTGCAGATATGAGATCTATAGGTGATGGTCCTGCAGCAGTGGCACTGTGTAACACAGGCCTTTTGATATTAAACTAAAAAGCAGTCAGATTTGACAGTGCTTCTCTAGAATTCTGAACAGGTAGACATCACAGGAGCGCAGCTGAATAAGAAGTTGCTCAAAGTCATATAATGTAAAGCAGAAAGGAGAAGGAATTTAAACTGGGTTTCATTCAGTCCTGTCAATGACTAATTGAATGCTCAACAATAATGGAGTTATAGTTGAAGCTAGTGGAGGGATCCATTACACACGTTCTAGAGGAAACCTAATTTAGACCTGAATGCTGAAATGGAAGAGATCTGGAAAATTGTGCTAACTAAATCTCCAGAAACCTCCAAGCAAAAAAGCTGTCAAAAGCCTATAGAGCAGGTATTAACAGCTAACTGGAGGACTTCTCAGTTGGAGAACTACTGTCAAAGTGAAGTGAAATTTACCAGTCACCACCAAGCAAAAAAGACACTGTCTGGCAACTTTTTGTTGAGTGGGAGTGGTTTAGAGGCTCACGATATTTAAGTGTAAGGAGTACACTAAGAATGTCCAATGTGTTGTGCAAGAACATAAAAGCAAACAGTATCCTAACAGAAAGGACAATTGATTGAGAAGCTGAACGAAGTTCTCATTAAGAGACGTCTTGCAGCTGTTTAGGATGGTGTAGGCATGCTTTCAGAGCAAGCACAGCCTGGCCAGAGACACATGCTCATACAGTCCCAGCCTGCGTGATTGAAGTGTTGCCAACACTGAGGTTACTGTCATGGGCATCAGCCCTGGGCAGCCCAGCCACCAGCCTGCTCTCAGTCCTGGGTACAGATACAGCTGGCTAGAGTCTGTGCTACAACATACTGGTGCTCCTTATATCTGTTACTTGCAGGCAAAAGCTAGGAGGAACCTTTCTGTGCTGAAGCTGCTGCATCCTTCTGCAGGAAGGCTGCCTAGAGTGCAGCTTTAGGAGCAGCTAGTGATTCACTGCAGAAAAAGGCTCATCTTCCCTTTTGTCTCCGCTTTGCACTCACGAGACCTTTCCATCAGCCCTTCAAGTCTCTAGCTCTGGAGACCTCTTCCACTAGGTTTTTCTTTGAGGCAGTGAGCCAACATGGCCTACAGAAGACTGCAACACACACCAGTGTCAGCACAAGGTAAGAAATGTGATGGTAAGAGTGGAGACCTCCCTCCTTTCCAGGTGGCCTTCCACTTGGCAGAGCTCCTGGCACTGCATCCTTAATGTATGGAAAACTATAGCAGTTTCACCCACATGATGATGCCTTTCACTTTTTTTTTTTTTTTTAATTTTCTTGATGCATGTCACATCCTCCAGGGCTTTAAATCCAGCAGGGAAAATAACCATTTACCAATTAAGAGTTGTTTTAATTTGCATGAGTAACATTATGCAGCCTTTACAGGCACCTTTGCCAGCTATAAAGCCAATACAGAAATGCAAGACGCTTTTGTTTCCAGTTTGGATGCAGTCAGATTTTATCAAGACAGTGAGCAATCTTTTATTGATTTTATGTTTTGCACAGAGGTCATCTCTCAGAATTATAATAAGGTGCCATTGGAGCAGAAGCCTTCATGTCCCCAGGTCGTACGGTAGTGACTTCCTTTGTTATAAGAAAAATTAGTAACCTTTTTCCTGCCTGAACCTCAAGACTACCTCACATTAGATTTTGAACTACACACACCAACACTTGATTAGCTCTTCAAACATATAACCATGCAACAGTCTTAGAAGAGCTTTCCTTACATAAAAATTAACATTAGTATTCCTTTCTTGCACATGCACCCCTCTGAGCTCATTTAACAAAACACGAGGCAGTGTTCACTCAAGTGGCCAAACCAGCAGGTGGCTGTACAAATGGAATAGAAAACTAAGATTTTAATGAAGATGGCAAGAAAACACTACGAAGAGTCACAGCTTTCTGAGGATCAGTAGTAGGACTCTCACTTCTCTGTAATGGATGTACAATCTTGTGGCCTATGGAAGTGGCCAGGGGGGGGAGGTCATCAGGCTGATTAGTAAAATAGATGATGGAATTTATGAAAAGATTTCAGAAAGGAAAGGACTCTGAACAGAGGCACACTCATTGGCTAAAGAAATTAAAAGTATGGACTATAAAAAGACAATATATGCCTTTTCAAAAATTCAGAACAAATTATATGAAAACAGTGGAAAAGACCAAAAGGATCTCAGGACATGTCAAAAAGGCATAAAAACAAACCAAAGGAAACCCTTTCTTATGATGCAAAAGCCAGGAAAGAGCTACTTCTTTTTTTCCTCTTAATCTTTTTAACCTTGTGGAAGAGACTTTTCTCTAAAGATAAATTTATGAGCTGCATCAGTGGGAGCAACCTCTCAGTTTATGAGCTGGCTGTAAAAGGAGGCTACAAGCAGTTACTTGGAAGGTGAGGGTGAAGCCCTGTTGTAATGTTCACATAAGAGTGCTGAAATGGGTTAAGAGACATCACAAGAGAGGTCTCCCTGAATCGAAGATCAACATAAGCACATGCAGCAATTAAGGCAGAAAAGTCTTCTATGTATGCAACAATTCCCCTTTCCTTCTTCAGGGGATACTAGGAACAGAGAGGTTAGAGGCAAAGAGAAAAAACAACACGCATGAAGGAAAAGAAGAATGTATCTATATACTAATTCTTCGTGACAAAAGCCAGGGGTATTGGCAAATTTGAGCTTTATCAAGTCATGTCCCTCTCAGTAGGACCTTTGCTTTCCACTCCACCTTCCTCTGAGGATGAGGCAGGGCTGGGTTAGAATAACAGGGGTGTGCCTGAACCGATCCATTTCCGGTGCCTGCAAGCAAGCACAATCCCTTCCCAATTCCTCTGTTCAAAGATGTAGCACATATAAATTCTTTAATGATTTTTAAAGTGTACTAATTGAATTTTCTAAATGCTGAGTCGTCATTATATCTGAAGTTAATTCTGTCCTCCCTTCAGTCCCTGAAGCCACAAAAAGTAACTGTTAATCACTGTGAAACCAACTGTAAAATTAGTAAAATGTCAAGGATCTTCCCCTACCCCACCCTCTCACTCCATTTCCTCAGAATAAGGTCTTCTGAATTTCTATACCAACTACTGTGCTTGATTAAAAACAAATACACAAATTGAGTAAGCCCCTTCCCCCCACCTTCTGTAAAACCAGCACAACAAATTCTGCAACTGAAAAGAAAATGTCATGACAATTATTTTCAACTAAGTAACACTGAATATTAAATAACTGGAGACATGGTCTTTTAATTTAATGGAGAGTGGAGAATAATTCTGGGTGTGGTGTGGGTGTTTTATTATTAAAGTTCTTGCTTTACATAATGGCTGAAAGCCAACCATACTTCAGGGAAATTTTGTTTTGCAGTTCTTAAATCAAACAAAATAAATTCCAGTAAGAAAACAAACCAAACCCTGTCTCCTAGTAGTGGTACTGTATGCTAACACATTATTTTCAGGAATGTTTGTCAAGAGAGTCTGCACAGTGTTTGTATATTTACAGTTTAACTCCCTGCTCCCTTACAAAGCTGCTCCCTCATGCTTCTTCTACATTCCTTAATCTGGCATGAGAACAAAATCCACTGTACCCATGGTCCCACCACATATCTGCTTTGCATTCAGTTAGAGCACCCCAACAATTCAGTGCTAGCAAAGGGTAACTGAGATGTTGCCTTGCAGTGTACCTCTTTCCCCTTGCAGGTTGCAGGGCTTGATGCAAGTGAGTGCTTTGGTCTGCACGACAACTTACTCACCCGTTACTTGCTGCTTAATTCCTTTACAAAGTGGCCTGGAGCTCTTGTCATTCAATTCAGTTCAGCTCTGGAAGTCTTATGCCACATTTCTGTGTTTCTCAAATGTGATGAGGAAGAGTGCCAAGATAGAACAACTGCTAGCTGTGGTCTGTAGTCACCACTGGTCTAATTTATAAACAGTAAACCCTCTGTGCAAAAGGTTACTAGCAGAAACATCAAGGTTTTCTGGTCATAAAAACTAGAACCCTCCCTGAAAACTAGAACCCATTAATGGGTACAGATGCCCATTAATTTAGAATCAAGACTTATTAATCCATATGGTTGTATAATTTGGCTTATCGTTCCAGCTGGATTCAGAGAAAAAACAACTTGTGAGCCTAACAAGGCTGATACACAGTATGGTGCACTCCCCTCCTGATCACACTCTCTGCACCCCAGCCTTGCAGAAAGCAAACCTGACACTTGCAGTGGCTTGGATCCCTCCCAGAGTATCACGCCATGTGGGTGTGGGTTTGAAAGTAGAGAACCCGTTGGATTAGGGCAGGCAACTGACACAAAGTGAGCAGTTCATCACAGACCCAGCCAGTCAGACACAATTGGCTTGAACAGGCAAGTGACTGCCAACAGGTACACAGGTTTGTATTTACACCTTGAAGTCCAAGAGTCTTTGATAGCCTTCTCCATCCAGTCCGCACATTTAAACTGACCAAAAAAAAAAAAAAAAAAAAATTTGTATACACACAGCACTTAAAAAATATGGAGAGGAAGAAGAGGGGGAAAAAAAAATAAAAAAAGGCAAGCATCCAGACCAGCAGCTTCATCTTGGTATAATCATTCTTTCTATGGCACAAATTATATGATCCCAGTTTTTACAAAATATTGCCAGCAGTGTTACTGCGAAAAAAGTGCAGATGATGTGAAAACGGCTCTTCATCATAGGAGCAATGAACTTTGCAATAGTAGAAACACACACTAAGATGACAGTCATGAAGGCCAAGATAACATTTATACATTTCCCCAGGAGCACTTTGGCATTAACTGTTTCGGACTGCTGTGCTTGCTGCTCTTGCTGATGGAGCTCCAGCTTTGAAACTCGGGTCTGGCAAGATTCCAAGGCTTCCTGGAGACAGAAAACAATAATTAGTGCAGCTGTATTTCCATACATCACTTTTCCCACTTTAGCTTCACAGCCATCCATCAGCTAGAAGTGTTATTTATTACAGACTCCTAAAATCTGAATGACCTGCCAACTTTTAAAAAAATAAATGCACATGTCTGCATGTGTGTATCACTGCCTGCTCGGGCATCATCAAGTCTGACAACACTGTCCAAAATGTAGTTTTTACATTGTTCATGCTCGATAAAAGGTATCACAATGCTAATGTTCATGACAGATAATGTTTCCTGCATATACTGATGAGATCAAGCACTGGGAAAGCTGTTGCCATCATAACTTTCAGTGCATTGAAATAGCATCAAAGTTTATCTGTATCCATTATAGAAAACATCAGGGTAGTACAGGCTTGCTGCGGCACTAATTAAATCTACTTTGCAACATGTAGCCTTTGGTTTACATCACCTCTCCAGGCTACTTTACTTTTTCTCTGAAAGCCACCTGTCATACAGTGCTGGGCTGGTGTCTTCAGTAAGAGATTGCCTTCTCCTTCTGTCAGCGTGAAGGCACATTAATCCATACCCCAAGTGGGCAGTGGAGAAATCCGTGGTGATGCTTCTATGGGATTCTCTGTCTCACATGATATCTTCCACTTCCCATTTTGTTCAAAAGAAAGCATACTTTTCCTCTGCTTGATGGTGCACTAAAAATGGGCTTTGAGTAAAGTGGTTCCTAAGTCACTAAGACCTCTCCAAGTTAAACATGGAAAAATTTCCATCTGCTTCACTTACTTGCCAAAGTGCCCCTTTTTGCTGGAGATGGAGATGCACCACTATGTAACACAATGCAAGGCTATAATGTAACAAGATTGATCAATGTGACAGAACCTTTTACCACTGTGTGAAAGAGAGAAATCATGCTCCGGCAACCCCATTTCCTTCCCCACTTTCAGACTCGGGACATTTTCCTTGCACTAGCAGGGGTGTTCACTTGAGAACACAGTAAGCTGACTCCGCCCAATCCTCTGTGCAAAACCAACCAAACCAAACTACCCTGCACAGTTACCAGCGAGCTTTTTCTGGGTCAGTTTGCTGTTGTTTTGGCGAGTGGCACTGGCTTACCATGTGAGCAGCCAGGCACCAGTGTCAGCACAAAGCCCGTGGCACAGCATGTTACAGAAGACTGCTTCCTTCCACTGCTATAGGAATTAGTAATAACATAGAAAACAGTTCTTAATGGGTGGCAAGAAGTCCCTTAAGGGTTCATGCATGCTCTCCACTACACACTAAAGAGCTCTCATGGTCCTCTTCCAACTCTGACTGCGAGGTTATTCTCAAATTATCTCGTGCTACTTTAGAGTAACTCCAGATGCAAACGTCTGGTACTTGCAGTTCTGCACTGAGAGGATGAGCATGTGTTTTAAGTTATCTGCCCACCTCTTAGGGACAGAGTGCTCTGATGTTAGGCTGTTACTTGAAATATCTCCAATTCAAATGCTTTCACTCTATTTTAGCTTATTTGCCAAAGCCCCAAGGAAACAAGTTTAAACAGGACTAAGTGTACAGAGATAAAAGAAGCAAGGCTTTATGAACATAGCATTTCAATTAGTTTTAGAAGTCTCTACACCCCTCCAGGGTTCAAAGTTAGTGAACTTTTCACAGCTTTTCTGCTGGAGAACTTGGGTCTCTTATTCAGTTTTTACATCCTCAAGATGCCTTCACAGAAATGAGTCCTGCGTGAGAGACCTCTTTTTTTAAGCCTACAAAGGAGCCTATGATATGTAGTGGATTCAGCACCATCCCTTTCCCACTCTGTTCCCAGGGGGCTCCTAACTCTCACACTGCTCAGGAAACAGGGAAATTGTCCTGCTGCCTGTGCTCTCTGCACTTACAAAGGTGAACACAGGGATGTACAAGACAAGGTGGTTGGTTGTGGGGGTCTTTTTTTTTTTTTGCGTTGTTGGGGTTTGGTTTTGATTTTTTTTTTTTACCATTTAAGCCAATATAAAATCTTCGATCATTCCTCAGTTGTTAGCAAATAGTTGTCAGAAGTGTGATAGTGGGAAAAAAAAAAAAAAAAAAGTACCTGAACATCTCGTGAACGCTCATATGCCTGATAGGCCACCTTCTCCTCTATGCTGGCTAGCTCTTGTTTCAGGTTTGCTGTCTCATGTTGATGAAGATCAGTGAGGTCATTTAACTGGTCTTCCAATCTTTCATATCTTATCAGAAAAAAAAAGTCTAAATTTAGCACCTTCTATTCAAATAATGCTAAATCATGGCAATAATTACACATTTTAAAAGGTAATTTCCCAGTGTACTATGGATTCATCTGACTGGCATTCCAGAGTACATACAGAAGATCATTACAAACTTTGGAAACTCTCCATAAGCATTTATTTAGCAAACTGAAAGCCTTTTTTGAGTGTTTCTTGCTGGCAGTGAGTGTTTAAATATTTGTACATCTTTGGCAAATTATACGAACTATAAACAGTGCTTAGGGGTATCCAACTCACATTTTTGTGTTTCTCACTCTTCATTTAGACAAGATACGGTTTCACAAGTAAGCTTGAGCCAGTTAACAGCTTGCCAGTAGTGAAAGGAAAAACATGTTCCCCAGATCCCCTCTCAAAACACAACTGCAAGGTCCTGCCATTCATGCACAGCCTACTCTGGCATGTTTCTGCACAGTAAACTAGTAGGAAACTAGAATTTTTTTTTTTTTTTGCAAGTCTGTAACTTGGTTTTACACAGGCAACGCCAGGCAAACACTGCAGTCAGCACACAAGTGACGGAGGCAAAATTGCCTGGTTGTGGAAACGGTGGCAGGAGGTTTGAGATCTCAATGGCAGTAAACTGTCAGAAAAGGCCACTCTGCCTTCTCCTGAAACCAAGCCCTGATTTCAGCAGGCCATTTGCTCTCTTCTTTCCTCTCCCATGTTACCACTGGCTATCCAGCCTTCCCTTATATTTCAAGAACTGTAAACAAAGGAAATATTAAATACTACATTTCATACTGAGTTTCTGCCCATTAGGTTAGTAAAGGCTTCAAGAATTAACATGTTAACAACCAATATGACAAATGGGATACAGCTACAGCAGGTGCAAGCCCTCTGCAGATCGTATCTCACTTCTCATTGTAGATGATACCGGAATTAATTGCCAAGTCACAAATGCATTAGGAAGTTGTGCTACAGCATTTAAAACTACATGCCACAGCCACGTGTTACACCAAGGTACAAAGTGACATTGCCTCTATGTGTCTGAAAAGTATTTGGATAAGGTACTCAGGACTAAAAGGTAAACTTATCAGTTGTAATCAGCTCTGCTACACTGTAGACTGATTAGCATTCTCAAGTCACAATAGATCAGAATCCTTCCACCAGTTACAAAAAAACTGGTGTCTCCTATATGCAGTATTTACATAATACAATGTCAGAAAATTTTCTCATCTGACAAGTCTCTGACAAATGACAAAGAACTATGACATCACTTGATAGGTAATATTAATGCTCTACATGTATTTTTGGTTACTGTAAGAAGTGGAACATTCTGGCACCAGATATTAATTGGAATTTGTTTTTCCTCTTGCTTCTTAAATATCACACACACAAGCACACACCCAGTTTACACTTTCCAAATAGCTTCTATACCCATTCAAAAGTAATTTCAAGGGAACAGTTTTAAAAAAAAAAATACCTATATCTTTCCTCTTGTAACATCTGAGAAATAAAGCCATAGTCTCTTTTAAATTGTGTTTTTAAATTCTCAATATCGTCAGCTAATTGGGACTGTGCCTCCTTGATTTCCCGCAGTTCCTCCAAAACCATGGAAAGCTTTCCTTGGCTGTCCAGGGTACTTGCCACAGCAGGGCCAAAGGAGGTGTTCCCATTACTGTCTGCTGAAACCGAGGTCCCGCTTGAGCATTCATCATCACTAACATATTTTGGTTTGGCAACAATCGTGGCACTGCCCCCGTAAGTTCTAGGACTCGTTTCTGGCCGAAATTCATCCAACGTATTTTTGAGATGAGCAATGTTGTCTGCACTACCAAATTTGTTTCGGATCAGGTTTGCAAACTCTCGAGACTTGCTGAAAACAAAGACGGGTGGTGTCAAAGATACGCCTGGCATGCTCGACTTGCTGCTCTCGGTTCCATGCCCAGAGCTACGAGGTTTTCCGTGCTGAATATCTTTCAAGTTATCTTTGGAAGTATCCTTAGCAGTTTTGGAAGATCCATTTTGTTCAATATCCTTGAGCTTTTTGTGATATTGTTCCAATTTCTTCTGCAGCTGGGCAATGGAGTGGGCAGATTTCTGGTTCTTTTTCTCAAAGACTTGCTTAATGCGCCCAGCCTGTTGCTTGTCTGCACTGTTTACTAGTTTCAAATACTCAGCCACGTTTCCATCTCGAGCTGTTTGTTCAACTTTGATTTGTTCTGTAACCTTGAGGATTTTCTGTTTCAAGCTATCTGCACTGAGTTTGACTTTGTGAAACTCTAGGACCCCATCTGGTACGTCAAAGTTGAGGTTGGTGTCAGAGCCTCCACGGCGAATATTAAGTGGTAAACTCAGGGTATTCATGTCATGTCTTTCCACCTGAGAGAAAACAGAAGAAATAAACAGAATGTGAATTTTACTTTTTTAAATCCAACTTTCAGTTTCCTTTTCTGCATGTAATACTAGAAAGTACACAATATGAAGCAGCTTATTGTAGCAAAAAAGAATGAATTTTTCTTTGAAATTAAGAAGCATTTTTCTTGACTTGATAATTGAAATTTTTCTTTGACTTTCCTTGATAAACAGCCCAAAGAATTGCCTGTTTCTATTACAAAACGAAGCAAGATGAATTAGACAGAAAATTGTTCAAGTACATAGTTTATCAAAATCATTCATTCACAAAATCAAGCCAATTCTAGTTAGAAAAGCTTGCTAAATATATTGTTTATTATTAAGAGCATCAAAGATACCATGACTGATAATCACTCCGTCTTTCTCTTAGAAAGTCAAACACAGATAGAGATGTAAACCGATTTTCCTCTCTACAGCAGTGTTAGTTACACTGTTCAATATATTTTACCTGGTTAAAGTCCTTCTTTGATACATGCCACTCCTACCCAAACTCATCACACAATTCGAAGTATTTTCACAGACAGCTGAGAGTTCCTGGAAATTTACT
>NW_008584712.1:3316-7421 GCF_000691845.1 Merops nubicus | reverse complement strand
AGGAAGCAGCTGCTAGTTTTTAGTGCAGAGCACAGAGAAAGAATTGTCCAACATTTGACTTTCCATACTTGATTGAAGATGCTCAACAACTTGACCTGCTGTGGCTGAGTCTGTTTTGAGAGCAAATTCACTGAGTGGAATTTAAAGAAACAAACTCAGCGAAGAAAACTGATTCACTCAAGCATAGGAGCTGTACACCTTAACAGTGCTCTCAGGAAGCGTAGCAAGAACAAGCAGGAAACTTGGTCACAGTATGAGCTCAAGAGATTATTCCTCTTTCTCAACAGAAAGGCAAGATAGTCTGACACAAAACACAAGATACTTCCTCATATAAAGTAAAAGCCATGGGGGAGGCATGAGACAAGAATGATGTAATCAAAATAGCTTCATCCCTATTACCATCTTGTGCTACCCTCTGTGACAAAGACAGTAGTTTCATTAAAGCTGCCACAATGTCCTATCTACAGAGATTGCTGAACAAGTAGCAGCTTTTCAGAGCTTTAACCCCAAAGGGAACTCATGCAAGTGCTCAGGCAAGACCACTGCAGAGCCAAGGCAGAAGCTGTATCAGCATCTCTTAAAGATGTATTTGTGAAACGCTTTAACTATTGTGTTTCACAGTGCCTGAAATAAACTACGTTAGAAGTTTGATTTCCAGATACAGTATGCAATAACACTCATAATCGCACAACAACGTGCAAGTGCAGCCCAGAAAGCCAACCATCAAAAGAACCTTCGTCAGCAGGTGGAGGGAGGTGATTCTACCCCTCTACTCTCGTGAGGACACATCTGGAGTACTGTGTCCAGCCTGGGAGTCCCCAGCACAAGAAGGACAAGGACCTGTTGAAGCAGGTCCAGAGAAGGGCCATGAAGATGATCTCAGGGCTGGAACACCTCTGCTCTGTGGACAGGCTGAGTTGGGGTTGTTCAGCCTGGAGAAGAGAAAGCTCTGTGGAGACCTTATTGCAGCCTTTCAGTATCTGAAGGAGACCTACAAGAAAGCTGGGGAGGGACTTTTTTCCAAGGGCTTGTAGTGATCCTACAAAGGGCAACAGCGTCAAACTGGAAGAGGGCAGATTTAGATCGGATGTAAGGAAGAACATCCAATCTTCTTCACTATGAGGGTGGTCAGACACTGAACAGGTTGCCCAGGGAAGTTGTGAATGCTCCATCACTGGATGAGTTCAAGACCAGACTGGATGGGCTTTCAGTGGCCTGGTCTAGTGGGAGGTGTCCCTGTCTATGGCAGAGGTGTTAGAACTAGATGATCTTCCATCTATCTTTGGGTCCCTTACAACCCAAACCATTCTATGATTCTATGACTATTGCCATCTATAATACTGAAGACCTTGCAGCAAGACCTACACACACACATGTCCAGTGACCACCAGTTTGGTGGCCCTCTCTTCTGCTGATGGCTTGCCCAATATAGAAAGATATTATCATTAACAGGCAGACTAATAGCCAAATTCCTCCCTCTGCTCTTAAATCACACACAAATGATCCAAGGTGCCACACCACTGGAGGAAGGAATAAGTTAATAAACTCACTCACTGTACAGGATGTGAAGAAGGGAGCAAGCTGGCCAAGGATCCAAGCTGTGGGAGATGGAATTAGCCAGGCCATGAGTCTAATTATGTAGTAAAGATTCCTCTTTCTCCCTGCCGTCCTGGGAATTCCACTTGCTATAGACAGTCAGGAAGCCTTTCTGGCAACAAGAATCTCCACACAACACATCTGCTGTGCAGACAAGTCTCCCAACTCCACTGCAAACAGAGTCAGCTCTTACAGACATGGCTTCTTGCAGCCCCGCCAAGTTAATGTGGAAGGCAGGGGCACCTGGTGGTGATCTGCTAATCAGTTCCCACCCAAGGCTGGGCAGACTCTGGGTGAAATCCAGTCAGGAGGGTCTTTCTTGCCTGGTTGTGGACATCGCTCATATGCCCACCCTCGTTCAGGGCTGGGGGTTTAAACCCCCTCTTCACCCTCCTAGAAATTCTCTCCAGCATTCCTGTATTGCCCTTAAAATACAAGCTCAGGAACCAGACATGGTGTCCTAGTGTTAACAACACGCATTGTCCACATATTATCACTCTGTGTCCACCACAATGTGTTACAAACACAGAGGGGATAATGCAACCTTAACATTGGATCTGTACCTGACCATGTCAGAGACAAGAACATCTCTACTCCCTACTTTATATTCTTATCCTTCTATTACTTAAGTTTACAATAATTTTTTTTTCTTTTACTTTTGCTACTGCACTGCTCATGGTACAAACCAGATAAAATAAAAGTAAATATTCACCAACCTCTAAGAAAAACGGACACTTGAAAAATGCAAACTGAAGAGTTCTGGAGTTGACAATTTCTTCTTTAGAATATTGGTTAATGGTGACCTTTAAGACTCAGCCTCTATTTCAAGGACTAAACCAGTGATGTGGCCTCTCTTTATGCCCTGCACTTTACCAGTTTGTTGAAAATAACTGATACTAAGCCATGTTTAATTACTAAAAAGAGGTGCAAGTAATTTTTATTTAATATATAAAAATTGCATACGATTTAATATCATCAGTCACATGTGCTTCACTTCATTGATGAGATCTCGTTTTAGTATTTGCACAGATATGACACACATGGATGACATTCCATATTCAGAGTCACACCTAATTTCAAGAGTGGCAAAAATCACAAGTGCCAAAACTAATTTCCATTTTTATTGTCTTTTTTATCTTTTTTTTTCATTTTTTAAATTGCGTAAGTCTTAGAAGTATAACGAAAAGGGGGGAAAAAAGCTTTTACAGATCATTTTTTAAAGGGATTACACCCATAACACTGTTGTGGTTGCTAAAAATACATATTTAATGTAAGCAAGAATAATTTGATATAAGATACTTGTATCTTTCCAAAGGCTCACATGGCAAAGAAAAGCAATCAAAGCAGATAGCTGAGAAGCTTAGATACTAAATCTGTATGCCATACTGCAAACATGTCTTTAAATGAATTTACTGGGTCTGGACAAAAGCAGTTGAGAGGAAAAGCTCAGTATAAAAGAACAGTTTCTTGAAACAACCAAAGACATTTTTGAAGAAGCTTTGGCACAAAATGACACAGTAATAAATCACCAAAATGCATATACACACAAGACAGATCCACCACTGATGTCACTCGGGACAAGCTGTACATAATTCCAAGAATGGGTGGGTCTACCTCTAACCTTTACACAGCATTTAGTGTTTACTTCCTTAGTACAAAATAGTCTAAAAATATATTGTAATAATTGGATACAAGCCCAAACAAGATCCTTTCTCCCTTATGTCCTCTCCCTGACTGTAGTCAGTAGCAGCCAGCAAGGTCTATCATCACCATGCGTCCCATGCTTTCCTGGAACTTGAAGGTCACAAAAGCAATAAAGATAAAAAGAACAATAGCTTCAAGGGAATACATCTGCTGAAAGTTGCATTGCTTTTGGAGTTGAGGAAATCAGTTAGAACATGGCAAATCTACTTCAGAGATTAGTAAAACTAACCATAGGGTCAGTTTAAATTCAGTAAAGTTTAGAAAATAATTGTGTCTAAATCGTGAAAACACTGCTAGGAATATTTTTTTTTTAGCTTACTGGATAGAGAGCTCCCCATAGACATGGAAGGGTCGCATCCAGCACCTTCCTCTGTCTGATAGTATTTGGCCAATAAGGCACGTGTCCTCTTGCTATCATGCTGCAAGGGTGGCCAATCAACAGAGGCTCTTGAAATCTTCTGTTATGTAATACACTGTTTTCTTGGGCTGTTGTTTTTGGTTTTGTATGTTTTGTTTGTTTTTGAGGGGGTGGTTTTTGTCTGTGCGGCTTTTTGGTTTGTGTTTGGCTATATTGCTGTTTCTTTAAATCAGAAGCAGGCAGACATTGGAGGACCCACATATCTTCAGACAAGTGGCCTACCACTTGTCTTCTACCTTGATGAGGTAGAACAGTTTGGCAAAGATCTATTTGTGATTACTTTATACCTCAACACTAATGCTACCCAAAGACATCAGAGGTCCACCTTCAAATCCTACCTGAAATGGTCCTTGCTGCAAGAGTCTCACCTTGAGATGAGAAGCACCC
>NW_008584712.1:0-3285 GCF_000691845.1 Merops nubicus | reverse complement strand
TTCCCTAAGCACTGTAAGCACAGCTTGCACCTCCTGCTGCACCGAATGCCCACTTCTTTATGCTGGGCAGAAGACTGTCAGTAGGAGTCTGAGATGCCACCTCATCCCTGGAGGGACTGGCGCACTCTCCTGTGATGTGGGCTGAAATCCTCCCATGCACAGGAGGCTGAACACACCCCCACCCACCCTCCAAACTATGTGAGTGCTCTTCCAGCTATGCTATGGGAAGAGACGGTGAATGCCATCCATGCCATTGTTCTTTCTGTGACTCTGGGTCTACAGCACCTGATAAAAAGCACCAAGCTGTTGATAATACAGAAGTTGTTGAGAGATTGATTTAAGATTTTCATGCGATTGCCAAGAGAAAAAAAACAACACACGGAAGTTGCCCGAATAGCCAAAATAGGAGCAGCCATCTTAATGGAAGTGAAAAGCACTTAAAGAAAAAAATAATAGAATAATCATACATTTCTCCTCTTACGATAACTAGTAGGAAGCTGGGGATTAGCAACAGATGAAAGGAAGCTGTCCTGACATAAGTGGAACAACAGGAAGACAAAGCAGTAGTAGCCCAGAGTCCGAGCAAACAGCAGAGACACGGCCAGGATCTAGCTTCTACCAAAAACAAGGAAAAATCAATTTGCACATGGTTACTGGAATAGCCATAGCTGATGTTAGCTCAAAAGAAGAAATCAGGGGCTTGGAGAGACCACTGCATTTCATGGAGCACTTCACATAGGCATTTCGCTACAAACCAGTTGAGAATTAATCATAATGCTTCTGCTGCTCAAAGACTAACTTTTAAGAACAGCAACTTAGGAGTGCAGCAATTCAAGCTCCCTGCCTACATCAGAGCCAGACACCACAGACAGGTACCTCTCCCAGAGGTATAGTCATTTCCTTCTGCCCCAACTCCCCTTTCTCCAAGGAGTGAAGCAGATCCCTGGCTACATGACCAGGCTGTTCATGCAGCCCATCCCAAGCCAAATTCCAGAGCTTTGGAAGGGAGAGAAGAAAAACTGCTCAGTGCAATGCACACAGGCACACTGTTGCTAGGAACCCTTCATGAGGCATTAATTGGCAGGTACACTTTCCATCTTAAACGACAAGTGGAAGGCTGGGTAAAAGGCAACCTGCCACTCATAAAGAAGCATTTAGAGCACAATAGTTCTTTGAAAGCCCAATCACAGGTTTTACTTGTGTCATAAGGGTCCAGTGTTTTTCTCAAATCTGCAAAAAGCAACCCAAAGCTCCTATTTGCAGGCCATGCTAACAATGAGCCCAGAGCACTGAAGGACCCACATCCAAATGCCACAGGTAAGACTAATGGCAAGGGTTCCAAAAGGAGAGGAACTGCTGAGTGGGTGACAACATTACGCTTAACAGCCTGCAGAGAATGGCCGTGACTGCAAAATGTAAAGCAGACATAGAAGGTTACTGCTTCCCTGAAGATCCTGGGTGGGATCTGATTAGGAGAAAGATCCGTGGTGAACAGAGCATGCACTGCATCCAGGCCACCCTCAAGCACCGGTCTCATGGCTGGTCAGATGAATCACTTCCTCCGTCCCACTGACAAGTGTCAACAGCTCTCTGCCAACAAGTGAGAGCTCAGCCACCCATGTTTAGGTGTCAAACAGAATTCTGCTCTTTATTTAATACTCTTTTAAGAAGTGGCTGAAAGAAGCACAGAGAAAAAGCACTTGCAAGACAGAGGCACATGCACATCACACTCCTGGGAGCACACAACTTTAGGTTGCCCTCCTAACACAAACAAACCATGATGAGACAATGCAATGTGCTTATTCCAATAAGCTTGGTTTAAAGGTGGTGGTTGTGGGTTTTTTTAATTTATTTCCCCAAAGAGCCTCATTACCATTAGCAGTCATAGCTGTGCAAGCTAAACAAAAGCTTACGATGAAAATTTCAGTCTATCTTACAAGACTTTTAGAGGGCTATCTGATTAGTTCTTCGAAAGATTCTTGTAAGAAATATAGAAGATTGGATTAAGACAGCTTTAAAGCTTTTAGGATTTAGCAAAAGCAACAAAAAAAAATCCCAAAAAATCCCCAAACAAAAAAAAATGGAGTAATTATCTTTTTGGTATATGTATACCAGAACCACTGAGTTGCATGCAAAGGAGGTTTCATTACTTTTTCATTATATTCCAAAGGAGAAGTGTTTTTGGGGAGGAAGTTTTACCATCTTTTTCAAATTCACCGCTCTTTCTAAAATCCATAGAGGAAGTCTTTCACTGAAGGCTTAAACCATTTCTTAATCATCATAAAAGGTTGTAAGTTATACAAAATCAGCCCAGAAAATTGCTGTACTGTTGCTGTACAGCAAAACCCCTTCTCATGTTTTTTAAAAGAGCTACTTAATAGCAATATCTAGAAGTACCTACACTCAAAACATTATAATAATCATGGAGAGGGGTGAAAATATAGAAATGGCAGGAGACAGAAAACCCTGCTTCGATGTTTTACAAAGGAAATTAGAGATCCAGAGTAAGTGATCCATCTGAGACATCCTGGCAAACACTGATGGAGGTGGTACACACAGAAGGTAGTTCTTTTACCATGAGAGGGTTCCTCCATCACCTATCAAGAAGACAAACACTGAAGTGTTTAAAAACTTCCAAATATTAAAGTGGATGATCTCCTCAGCATGATGGCACAGGTACATGAGGAAGTGGAGAGGTTAAGGAGTATTAGGGTGACAAAACAAGAAACAGATTTATGGTATCAGAGTCTGCCCTCCCCAAAACAGAAATGAGAGAAGGCATCAGAGAACTCCCACAATCAGAGCTCCCCTGCTACCCCAGTGGCAGTAGCTTAAATGAGGAGAATGAATGGAAAAAAAGTTCATGGAAGAGGCAGCAAGCGGAGTCCCCTCTTGCCCACCTCACACTTCTCCCCCCCCCCACCCCGGGTGCCTCTATGTAACAGGTGTGAGGCCTTAGCTGAGGTAGAACCCCCTAACAATAAGAACAAAAACCTAACTGTACTGCAGATGGTTACACAGTTAGCAAAACTCATTCCCTTGACCACCACCACACAGAAAAAGAAGCATAGGGTAACTGTTATAGAAGAACAGAAGGTCCCATATGTTGGGTAGACCTGGCTCACAGGGAAGTCTACTGTCTCCCTGGAGCCAAGGTTAAGGACATCACTAGGAAACTTCCCAGCCTAGTAAGGTCCTCAGATTACTATCCCCTGCTCTTCCAAGTGGGAGGTGAAGATGTGCCTGCACATAGCATGCGAACAATTAAAAAAGATTTCAGGGCTT
>NW_008584711.1:37238-62316 GCF_000691845.1 Merops nubicus | reverse complement strand
GAGGAGCTCTCGGCCCTGGGCGGAGGGCACCCGAGGGAGGAGCTGGCTGAGGCAGGGACGGGGAAGGAGCGGAGCCGCCGATGGGGGCGGCTGGGCCCAGGTGATGTCAGCCCTGCAAATAGTACTTTCAAAGGAGGCTGTGGGAACGGGGAGAAGTTTGAACGTGTTGTCTGCTGAAGCTTTGATCAGCTGGCTGTAACTTTAGGGAGAAGAGAGACTTGGGTTTGTGTTTTCAGCTGTGCTAGGTGGCTCGGCGTTAGCCTGGCCAGAAAAGCAGCAGTTGATAGTAACCGGAATGAGAACTCGTGAACTCTGATACTCTTTATCAGCAGAGCAGTTTGAAGCGATTTTATGAAGGTGAATAAAACTGGTCACCTGTAACACGTTTTCAGTTCAAAACACTAGTCTCCACTAGAAGAGTGAGACAGAAAGCTCAATATTGCAAAGAAACTGAGGTTAGCTACATGTAAAAGTAGGTTATAAGTTGATGACTTGCAGACAACATTTTATGTGACTTCGAGAGAGAGAGAAGGCATCCCAAGCCATTCATATCCAAACGGATGGAGAAGTGGAAATAGGAAACTCAACAATTTAGAATGAAGCACCTCTGCACCCCAAAGCTGATTTTTAAGTGAGAAAATGTTTTTGGAAAGGAATGTCATAATTACTTTTTATTTATTTTCTCAGTGTTTTGCTTTTTGATTTCAGTCCTTGGGCCTTATAGTGTTTTGTTTGGGGTTTTTTTTGTACATAGGTAAGGTTTGGAAACGTCTAAAAACTAAAGTACAGAAGTTCATGGAAGCTCCTGGTTCTGGCAATCTGGGTTGTGTAGTGCATAATTCTAGCAAAATTGCAAGAGCTGGCAATCACACAAATACTAACCTAAACTGGCTGACCTTGTTAGTCCCAGTAAACTTTGAAATCAGTCTTTGATTTGCACTATTTTAAACACATCTGTTTTGAAACTATATACACAGACTTGGTTAAAATAGGACTGACAACTATATGTATCTGGACTGCCTCAGCTTTTCCTGCTGGGAATTCTGCAGTAAAATAAACATTTACTCAATCAGCAGACAATTATATCAAAGCCTATGGGTCAAGAAAGTGTAGAATACATTATTAGAAGAATATGCTGAGGAGTAAGCACAGTTTAGGCATAGACGTGTTGCAGAAATGATGAAAACCCTTAAATAATCATGAAACCTGTGTCAGAAAGATTTAATGCTTTATGTAATCTGAAGAACACACTGGCAGCTTCCCAAGAGGAATAGTTGTCTTGTAAGTCAGAGTAAGAGCTTGCAGAACCCATCTTGACGTTATGTGTGAATGAGCTATCAGATGCTCGAGATGCTATATTGAAATACAAAACATGGTGCTCTAACCTCAAGACTATCTTATTCCTGTCTCTGTATAATGTGGGGGGGAAGAAAAAATAGTTTAAAAATTGTCTACCAGTTTAAGCACTGCTGACAGCCACAGCTTTGGACTAAACAAACAGGAAAGCTCCCAGTTTTTTTTGGCTGCACGTGTGATATGGGGGTCCTCGAGTCATTGATTTGAAGCCATTTTAACCAGCCCTACTGTAGCTAGAGATTAAGCTGGGTGTGAGTTGTAGCCATAGATGCTGTTACACTGAGATTAAGTGGTTGGAGAAAAGCTGTTTCACTTCTCAGTCAGCTGAGAGGGGTGCTTAAATTGTACAAACTTTATCACAAGAATGTATCTGACTCACCATTATTAGCCTTAAGGAGCAGTGAAGGGCTTGTTGTTAGTGATAAGCTAATTTGCCTCTTCTGACACAGAAAGGACAGCCTCATTCTTCCTGTTGTTAGCACAGGACTGGAGGCTTTTAATGAAATGAAATAGAGTGGGTTTAAATTTAGCTGGCAAGAGTATAACCTGACTAAAATCTCCATCAAGTACCCATGTAGACATAGTTTAAATGTATCCTGTGTTATAAAACCCCTGGTAAAATTACTGGAAAGTACTAAACTGTAGGATGGGATGCACCTAGGTGGAGAGCAGAGCTGTGAAGTAGGAAACAATAAGGAAACTTTATTAAATGTAGTAAAAACTGCCAGGTTAGGATAAGGATTGATGCCAGGAGGGTATCTCTTGACTGTTGTTCTGTCTGGGATTTAAAAGGGACTGTATATTCTTGGTTTAAAGCTAGGGGTCATTTCAGCAGGGACGAAAGAGCAGTGGGGGTTTGAGAGTCTGTAATTTATGCTGTTTCAGTTTGTGAAAGACATGGACAGCAGTGGCTATGTTAAATGCCTGTCTGTCATCCATTTAGAGGAGATTTGAATAAATTAAATGAGGAGAGTCACGCAGAGGAGGTCAGACACGTTTTTGGTCACAGTGTGTTTGAGCGGCATCTTCACCACTCAACATTAAAGCCCATCTTTCCTAGAAAATAATCATATTGATTGAGACTCTGCCAGAGCTAGACAGTGCTGTATTAAAACTCCCAAAATACCACGTGGGTCCTTTAGAATAGGATCTTGGCCCTCTCTCTGGAAAGCTCAGAGTGGCAGACATTAAATGGTAAACATTCCCAGGCCTGTAGAGGCAAGGTACTGAAAATCAGACAGATAAGCTTCAAGCTGCTGTGGGACATATGGCAACCAGATTCAGCACTGAAAAAAAAAAAAATCAAAAAAAGTTAGCACATTATGTTTTTACTCAATACAGTAAACTAATGATTTAAAGGATAACCTCTGTGTGAAATGGAAATCTGCAATTTGAAGTTTGCTGTGTCTTACGTAATGACTGAGAAGGAGGAGGACGGGGACCTTCTGTTGAAGACAGCATTCAGATGTAATTTGGAAAAATAATGACATTCAGAAGAAAGGGTAGTGTGCCTTAAAATTCTTTTAAAGGGAAGGGGCCTGGTGGTTTGCCTTTAAAATATTGTTCTCATTGGAAATTCTTTTCTCATTGTCCTGTAGCGCTGCAGTGGCAGAATGTGGGTTTTGTAAAGTGAATTTAGTATAATGAAAACAACCTCACGTACATACATGCAGTAAACCACACTCTTTTGGCTTAATAGGACCAGGAACAAAACATATTTGTGGTTGCAATCACAATCAACACTTCATTGGCAATAGCAAGCAATAGTAGTAGAAAACAAAAACAGCATTATTCTATATGATCTAGATATTGAACCAGATTGATACCATCCATAGTATTATTTAAATAGTTTCTGTTCTGACTCATACTTGAAGGCTGGTCGTGGCATTGGCATTTTAATTCATATTAAATCAGGACAAGACTAAACATATAAACCAATGAGAGTCAGACACACTAAAACAATTAGAACAAACAGGAGAAACTTTGGCATAGCAATTGAAAACAGCAGAAGCAAAGAACAAAATGTAAGATGGAAAAACAGTATTTGGATAGTCAAAACAGCAACAATTTTTTACTTTAACTCAAGAAAATGAGACCATAGTTCAAATCTGGAAAACTGTTTGTTAGGATGCTCAAAATTTGAAGTCTCAGTTTTCTCTGGATCACTTCCCTTCCCTCAGGTTGCTTCATTCCCTGTAGGGAGTAGAACTAAAAGTTCTGCTTCCAGTCCCCTGTTGTAACAACCATCGTTGATAATTAGTACAAATAGCAAACCAATTCCACTGAAAGCATCCAGCAAGAAGAGGAAGATGCAGCAGAGAGAGCACGGAGCTGTGAAGCAGTATGTTGCCAGACTGGAGTGGCCAGGGGTGGCACATGCAGAATCAACATTTCAGAGTAGCCTGGTGGACTCATTGAATCATCTTTGCTCACCAGGCACTGCCTCTGCTTGTGCGAAATGGCAAAGGTGTCTCCACTAGTGAGACTGCCTCATCTTCCTCAGTCTGTAGTGCTGGGTATGGACAGCTGAAGTGCTGAAGTAAATGGCTCAGTGTCTCACTGGAAATATCCATGATTCAAAGCTATGTCTGTGCTTTCTTTTTTAAAGTGCAGTATTTGGGACAATCATTTCAGGCTTTCTTTTTGGGTATATGGAAAGGAATGCTCTTGTTTCTTTTGAATGAGCAGAGGTCTAACATATGACTTCATTTTCTTCTTTGCTTTGTTTCCAGGTCTTTCACATGTGCTCTCGTTTCCACCATGTCTCATGCATGCACAGTCACCAGGTTTTAATGTTTTTTTCTTGCCTTTTTTTTTTTTCTGCTCTTCAACTTCTAGCAGCAGAGAAAAGCATTCTAGAATCCTTCAAATCCATTTCATTTGTGTTTTTGTTTTTATCTGTAATGCTTCCCCTGCAGCAGCCACTCCTCGTTCTAGTCAATCTGCCATTGCCAGCAGCATGGGAAAGCACAGCTAAGAAGGAATACAAGCTTAGTCCAGTTGAGGAAATTAATCTTTTGGATCCAGAGAAAGGCATCAAGGCATGAGAGAATGTGTCATCTGTGAATTGTTTAGTTTATGTAATAGTGAAAAATCTGGGCTTGATTTCAGAGCCTGTACTATTCTCTTGTCTTCTCTGACCTAAGAAAGTTTGAGTATATAGTAAAACACAGGATGCACAGGCTCAGTATTTTGTTGTCCTGTGCTGATTTTGGAGGCTATAAATATGGTTTAGGGAAACTCCCCTTTGCCTTCTCTTGCCTGGCAGGAGGAAAGTTGTATTTTGGCCGCCTCAGGAAAAAACAGGATAAAAGTCAAGTTGATTAATTCCTCAGTAATGGACTTCAATAAGACATTTCTGTTCTTTCATATATGGCTTTTGAATATCTGTGGTGGCCTAGACACTGCTTATCTGATGTGGGGCCTGATCCAAGCTCATTCATGTCAAAGAGAAGCTTCTCAGTGTTGTAAACTGTTTTGAAAATGTTGTCCCCCCACAAAATCTGAGTGATCAGTTTATTTTAGGGTGAGACACAATTTAATGTTCTAGCATGTTGAAAGTATTTGGTGTTATACTCCGGGTCTGAAAAGCTTCCAGCAAAGTTCCTCTAACAAAAAATGGCAAAATATTGAAGAGTGGAAAAGGAGAGAAAATATCTGCTTGGGTATTCCTTAAATTAGCACAAAATAACTAGGGCAAGGACACCAATTTTTTTTATTTATTTATTTTTTTAACCCATTACAAGAGCTGCATTTGCAACCAAGGTTATGAACCCCATGCAAGAGACAGTGCACCATTGAACCCAGCTGGCACTTTCTGAAAGAAACTCTTGTTTGTGCAACAGAGGATGCTGTGGGTCCTCTCTGAGAAGGACTGGTGGTTCTAGGACACCTGCTCAACACTTGTCTTTGGCTCTTAGCCATGAAAATTTTTTTTCCCCCTTTCTAAATGGAAATAATGTGGAAGTTTTAAAAGTCTTGGGAAATACAAATGTCAAACTGGTCACACAATGTCTTATAACTTAAGTGCAACAAAAGTGTTGCTTTCTTGCTTCTATTTAATTGAAACCTTCCCTGTCCTTTCATTTGGTGTCTTAAGCTTCTGTGTGCTGTAATTAGGAGCTGTCTTTCCTTTCAGAAGCAATTCCATATCAGCAATAACTAATATGACTCTTGTTTTTTTAGACTTGTTTATCTGGTTCAGGTTTAATGTATGGATTTAGCAGTGCTTTTGAGCTAAAGAATAACCCTTGTGGTACTACAGTCAGGCCTATACTACATAAATGCCATAGCTGAAGTTATTTATTTGGCTTCCCAGTAACCAAGAGGTAGCCCTACTTGTCCTACTATGTGTTTGGAAAAAGTTTTGAAGTTGGTGGAGGGGGAGAATCTATCCTTTTGTAAAAGGGTAGAAAAAAGGTAAAAATAAATTGGAGGAAAGTCTTAAAAAAGGCAAAAATAACAGGAAAGACATAAGGTTTCATTGCAGAAAGCTTGAAGTCTATGGAGTTGAGTAGAGATAAAGGCAGGGAAACTGCAATCCTAACAGTGACAGCTCCCCAGCTCTCCAGAGGACCTCTGTTTTTCTGCTGCTCCTTCTGCAAGCTCTGGCTGCCTGCTGGCTTTTTGCAGTTTCCTCACACGGCTGCATGGCAGGGTTCAGGGAAAAGCTCTGTTGTAGCCCTGCTATCTTCTCCCAGCACCAGCATTTTCAAAGATATGGCGCCCAGTAAGTCCTCTGTTACCTCCTCCTTCCCACGAATGAGTTTCCAGCTGTCTGCTTCTTTTCCTACCAGCTGCAGTGTCTGGTCTGTTTAAGTTTGTAAATTGCGTTGAGATCCTTTAAGATGAAAGGTTCTACTTAAGTGAGATCATTATCGCCTTCGACTTTTCTCCACTCCCTGTTCTCTGCTCAGGCTTCTTGTCTCATCTCAACTTGGGGTCCTGCACACTACTCAACGTATCCAGCTCGCAAAGCTTACACACAGATTTCAGATTCCAACCCTTGAATTGTTTGACACCTCTCAGAGCGCTTGAGAGCTGAAGGTTAAATATATGTTTTTTTTTTTCCTGAGCCAATGCCAAAATACTTAGCACTTGCCACACGGAGATGGTACTTCTGCATTCGTGTCTGACTTCACGTTATTTGTGTGCTTCAAGAGACTGTATAGTTCTCTTCCTCCCACTTCTGAAGTACTTACTCATCCTAGGAAGCATTCCAGCTACAATGTTGTTCTGTGATCCTACACTGTATTCTTATAGCCATACTTTGTTCATGTTCTTGTGGTTAAACTGTAAGCCTGTCAGGGCAGGGATTTCAGCCGTCTGGTGCAGGGAACTTAGGGAGTGGAACCCCGACAGGAGTTCAGAGGGCTCTCTGCTCCTCTGGGCTCACAGGCAGCAGCACGGTGCTTGGACAGGAGAACCCCTCTACTGTTCAGCTGCACGTCTGGCTGGCATCTGCATCTTCCATGCTTTAACCGACTAGTAAGAGAGCTTTTTCACTGTATCATATCTATGTGTGTTTATTCCCAATGTCATTGACATTCCAGTGAAATTTCCCTCTTTCCTACGAAAGTGAGGTCATCTTAAACCTGTGTTTATGATACTGCAGTTATTTCCATGGCAGTAGACTATGATATCATCAGTCAGGATTATGCCTTTCCTATGTGTGTTAGCAATTAAAAATTATGGTTTGTGAGATAAAACTAGTGTTTACCAAGCTTTTAGGTTTAGGCCTTATGAGGCAGGGAAACTATTGCTTAATTCTCTAGAGAGTTTATTTGGGTAATGGAGTAAATGAATCCAGAAACATTTTGATCCTAGCAGGTGATAAGTATTTTGGGGTATATTTTCCTAATGGGAGATCAGCTACTCTATCTTGTGTTCTCTCGCTTGGCAAAGAACACTTGTCTGAAACACCATGGTGCTCATTGTTTTGTTATTCAGAGCTACTTAGATGCTTGACTTAAAAGTATCACAATTTTCTTGTCTCATTAGACTGGCATTTTCCCCCTTTGGAGGTCAGTAAGCTATTGTAGACTACCCACAAAAGTAAAACAATGTGGTTATCACTCTTTTCATCTTTTTAATAGGTACCCTATTTACCATCTATCAGTAGCTAAATCTCTTTGTTGAACTAAAGAGATTTAGATTCCTGAGTATGTACATGCTTTCCCAAGGGTTGGTGACATCAGAGGTCAGTTTCAACACTGATGGCAAAAGAAAATTGACTCATTTAAAATGTAGTGCCCAGTGTTAAAACAGTTCCTAGTGCTGTAAGATTAAAATTGTGGATTTGCAATATAATTTATTTAATCCCTTCAAATACTTAAGAAATCTTAAGACAAGGAAGTAGACTTTTCTAAACAAGAATGAAGAGAAGAGGAAAAGAGATTAGATAAGAATTTATATAGAAAGAACATAATCAGTCGAGGTATTGCAACACAAGACCAAATGTGTAGCCGTTTTTTGGTAATGTAGTTTGATTACAGATGTACACTACACTTGTGCACATTTTGGCCTGTTTGCCCACATAACAGAAATGAACTCTTGTAAAATATCCGTTTAAATAATCTGGGTCAGAACATTAGAAAGAAAATCTCAGAATCATGGACCCTAATTATATGAAAGATTTGCATGTGTTCATTTTCGTGGTAAGTCTAGGATGTTAAAAGGCTGTCCCTGAAATGATCACCATGCTAGTAACTACAGTAGAAAGGAATTCCTTTTCCCATTGATGTTCATGGAATCAGAACCAGGCTGGAATAGAACAAAAGACTGAGAGACAGGATTATTGTAGGTGGGTTTTGGAGACAGCGATTATTAATGGAGAAACAGACCTGGCCCATAATTACTGAGCATAAGGTCAGATGATGTTACAGCAGCCTTCTGAGTCTGCAGCTTCCCCATCACTGCATTCCTGCTAAGGCTTTGTCTGTCTCTGGCAGACCCAGTGACACCTCTGTTTGAAGGAGTCAGGAGATAGTAGCATTATGAGCAGGGAAGAGGCTGTTGCAATAAAAGCTTCTTTAACAGTTGTCCAATACCGACATTGGGAGCAAGACGTTTGTGCTCGTTTCTGCTAGAGAAACACATTTGGTTTATCTCAGCAATGCACAATAATAGCATGTGGCCATGGCTTCATGTTACAACAGCCCACTTTAGAGGTAGCACTACTGTTGCCTTTTGCTTTTTGACACATCTGTGCAGTTCCAAGTAAATGGCATGAAAACCAGTGATACACTGGGCATTGTGGTTGTGAGTACTGCAGGTTATTCCTTGGGCTTCTGCTGTATCCCAGTCATACAGACTGAATGTTATGTTGTGTTATCAATGTACCTCTAATTTCTTGCTCCAGTTAATACTCTTTTCATATTACTCCCACTTTTTTTTATTGTTTTAGTTATTGTCCTTGCTATTATGGGAAATTCTTTTTGACTGTTTAAAGCAGAACATCCCCTGACTTTTCAGTCTGGTGGTGTCTTCCATGCACGATTCACTACAGTCAAAGTGGAAATTGTCTAAAGGAACTCCTTTGAAAATATTTGTCACAATTAACAGTTGTTAGGCACTATATTTTAACATCCAGCACTAAGGATATTGTATTTCCTCCCCCTTTATGAGCCACAGAATGATATGATTAATAGTTCTGTTCTGTCTTGTTAATTAATTACTTGTTGGCTCTACTGTTAATGGAAATAACTATTTTCCTAGCTGCATTTCTAGACATAAATATATTTGGCTGAATTTTAGTAGTCCTGACAGTAAAGAGCTGCTGGCACAAATCAAAAGCTGCAATAAAAATTGTACAGCGTCGATGGTAACAAATTTGTGTAAAAACACTCTGGGCAGGCATATATATGATGTTGCCTCTAGGAGCTGTCTGAGCTGTTCTTTCCATAGGAGTTTACCAGTGAGGTTTTGTTCGCTTGCTTTATGTGGCTCCACTTGTTAGCCCCTACATCAAGCTGCAGTAAGTTATTTGATGCTGACACCCCGGGTTTCTTCCAAGCCTAGTCTCATATACTTTGAGCCTGAAGAAAATACAAAATGATTTTTCATTACTATGTTGCCCGATTAGGTGCAGCTTTATAGAACATGTTGATCTTTGTGACAACTAATTGTAAAATAAGAAGCTGGTAATGTCCGCAAATATATCAGTCGTGTGCTCTCTTCTGAGTTTTATTATTTCTTCTTACTATTTCTGACTTTTGTCTGTTTTTTCTCCTTTTTTTTTTTTTTCCTGTACTAGATCAGTAGCATGTCATCCTTGAACCATCTAACATAGAATGCTAGAGTTGTTTGGGTTGGAAGGGACCTGAAAGATAACCTAGTTCCAACCCCTCTACCATGGGCAGGCACACCTTCTGCTACATCTGGTTGCCCAAAGTCTCATCCTTTCTGGCCTTGGACACTTCTAAGGAGGGGGCGTCCACAATCTCTCTGGGCAACCTGGTCCCCTGTCTTGCCACCCTCACAGTAAGGAATTCCTTCCTAATATCTAATCTAAATCTACCTTTTTTCAGTTTAAAAACATTACGCCTCCTCTAACACTAAAATTTCCCCTTATTTTCCTTCACCCCTTTTTGTTGTCTTTCTACATCATGTTCTTACTGTGAAATTATTTTCTGTATTTTTTTTTTCCCCTGCCTCTCATATTTCAAAAAATAACTTTTGTTTCCAAAGAATTATAATTCCCTTTCACTAATTTATTCCATCCACCACTTGCTATACTTCCTGTCCTCTCCCAGATCCATGTTTATACAAAATGCATAAACCTTGATAGTGTAAACAGCAGAAAGAACAAAGTGTGTTGATCGGAGCTGAAAATAAAGGGAGGGAAGGAATAGGAAAGAAAGATCTCAGTACTCATGTGGAAAGACATGAAACGAACATTTTCCATGTTCTCAGCTGTAATGAGAGGGAATCTGCCTTACTTCTTCTAATTGTCTGATCCTGTTAGTATCATTTATTGGGAATATCCTGTAAGTATCGTGCAATCTCTATATTATTATTATTATTTTCCTTTTGTTTGTTTGTTTTTTTTTTCCAGAAGGAACAAAGTAAAAAATTACCTGTTAGGAAAAGCAGTTGATAGTTTTCCTGGAGCTCATGGTGCTTCGTGTAGAGGTAGCAAAGCCAGGCAAATTTTTCTTCATTTTTCATTGCCTGTTATTCATTAAATTCTGGGCATTATGGAGACACCAGAGTTGTCCATCTGCAGGCATCATAAGCCAAGTTTATACAGAGTTATACACCTTTTTGATTTTTAGATGTCTGCCTTTCCCGAGAGAGCTTAAATGGTGAAAAAGGTAAAGCTACTTACCTGGAGGAGATTCCTACGTGCCAGGGGAGAGTTAACCTTGGCCAGCAAAGCCCAGACACCCCACACACACCCTGCACATTCTCATCTTTGCCCATCAAGCCTTAATATTATTCTAATCCAAGATATTAGTAAATGCCTTTATAATTAGATTGAACTTCAGATACAGCTTTTTTTTTTTTTTTTTTTAATTGTTGAATCAAGGGTTTCAAAGTAAAAATTTGTCTTGTGAAGGCACTGTGAATTTAGCCCTGAAGTGGTCAGGCAGTTGAACTGGATGGTGGTTGTAGGTCTCTTCCAACTGAACTATTCTGTTCTGTGCTCCTATTAAGTTTAAATATATTGATTATAATTTATATCTATTATACATTAAATATATGTAAATTAAGTATTGTTTTGGTTCTACTTTTCATTTGTGATCCATGTGGGTTTTATAGGAAGCACAGTATTTACAAATAATGAGAAATATTGTATTTGCCAAATTTCTTTTCCTGCGTATGAACTTTTAGAGCAACATCTTATTGAAGAAAATTGTTAGAATTTGGACTGCACTGTATTTTATCTTGATGACTGTATATTGAGAACACATCTGTGATGTTGCCCTTAATACTGTGGTTTATAAAGCACAATATGGCTGTGTGCAAAATGCCAATACTTAATGGTGTGTATGGGGTTCCTTTTTTATTCTTTAAATAAATTTTTAAAAAAGGCTGGAAAAGACTGACAACAAGATTGGGGGGGAGCAGTAAGTGCTATATTTTCTGCATAGTAGTAAAGCAGAAGCATGGATTACTTTCTTGATTTATCAGTATATAAAGAATGGTGATGCCACGAACAAGAACCCAGTGGCCTATCCACTCAGCCATATTATTTCATTGTTGTCTGATAAATCCTTTCTTTAAGAGGTGGAGAAAACACTAACGTTCACATATATCTTGTTTATCTTAATTTGTCCTTGGACGTGTAAAGATCACTCTTTGCTTGAGTTGCAAAGGTTGGCTGATTTTTTGCTCTGACCCTGGTATTTGGTTGCCATGTAACGTTCTGCTCGGCACAGGAACTGCAGGCAGCCCTCTGCAGCCCTGGGTGAGCACGGCGTGTTTCAGAGACAGTCTGCTCTGACATCCCCATCGCATTGCCTTGAAAGGAATTATGTAACTGCACTTCCAAAAATAATAAAATGGAGAGACATCAATGAAGGACAACGTGGGAGGCAAATAGAGAGTAGTAATTTTGAAAATTTCCACAATCTTCCTTAAATACAAAACAGATGTTTGGTAAGAATGATGGAATGTTTGCTGAGACTTAAATATCTGAAGATAGATTCATGTTTGGGTTTTTTGTTGTTGTTGCACTCACCCTTTCCCAAAATTTAACTGCTAGTGATGTGAGAAAAGTTACAGGTTTGTTGTTTCATGAGAAAGCTTTTTACTTTTGGCAATTAGTGAAATAAATAATTTATTTGTGTTGAAGGTTTCAAACACCTAACAATTTCACTGCACTGTGGTACACTGTGCTACTGCAAATGCTCCAGTATTTTCATCTGGATGCCTTCTTGTTTTCTTCATCTTTTAATATCTAGGAAGGTAAAATTTGCTTCTGTGCAGTAGGTCAGCAGAAATGTTCACTGAAGTTCTTCAATAGCTGTGGACATCTGTTCTCACTCAATGTGTTACAAATTTTGGTCTTTTTGAATTGAGGTTGTGATTGTATAAGAGGATGGCAGTCTCGTGGCCTTCTTACCTATAGTCTCAGCCATTCATTTAATTTTCTCCTCTAGTAGAGGTTTTCACCAGTATTTTCAGTTCAGGTGTTTACCCATTCAGTAATGAGAGCTACAAAACAGTTTGTCTTAAAAAAAAAAAAGTGTTTGGTAAAGTGTGTTTTTTTTTTTCTCTGGTGGCAAAACCGATGGAAACCTGCTGATCTGCACCAATTCATCATTCGCTTGTTTGTGGTGTGGTACCAAACTGTATAGCATGTAAAATCAAACAGGTTTAAAAAGGAGCTCTGAATGGGGGATGGGGTAAAGCTTTTGCATCTCACTGCCACTGTTCTTCAGCACTGTCCTGTCAAGGGACTGCTCTTGAAGAATCAAGTTGTTTTGCTTGGTGTCAGTTTGGGTTGTTGTTTCCACACTGTCCATTACTGTGGGCTAGAGAAAAAAGCCAGACCATCAAACATCCAAGCAATAACCAGTTACTTGAATTGTCTGAAAAGTTACTCTTTTTTTTTTAAGAAAATCTTGTCATGTAGAGGGAAGAACAAATGGAGATTTTCTATATTTTCTAATTTTCTCTGGACAATTTTTTTCAGTAATTAAAGATCTGAAGTGGGACTAAGAACCTAGAACCGGATAGCTGGATACTTAAACATTACAATGTAACAAACCAAAGAACAACACTGCTTAACAGCACTTAAAAAACTAAAAAAAATGCATTTAACTACATTCCTGAGGTAGTCTCTTTATAATCTTGGAAATTTTCTACCTTCCAATAAGATGTTTTTGTGGATTAGTAAAAGGGATGAAAGCATAAACAAGTCAAGAACATCAGATTTTGAAAAGAACTGTGGTCTTTTTGTCTCCAAGTTATGGATACTTTCCCATAGCACATGTTCAAATCTTTAAAAATTAAGCTAGACAAAACAGACCAAGGCTAAACCAAAATGTTAAGTGAGATCCAAAAGAGGTCTGAGACTTTTTCACCACAATGTTGTACTAATAGTCCCAGTTAGAGACATGAAATGTTCTCTCCTTTGTATTTGTTCAGTTCTGAGAATCATGAAAGCCCAGTAAATTATATGTACTAGACAGTAGCTTGTTACACCTACTCGAATCTCACAGGGATTTTCCCCCTTCTAGGGAATTCCCAGAAGCAGAGAAAGAGCCAGTGTTGTTCAGGGATTCAAAGAGAACAGAATCAAAGCCGAATTTTAGACCTTTACATTATTCCTTTTTTATTAAGACACTTTTAAATGCTATATTTCTGGTACTATTTTGATACCCCTGATTATCTCCACATTTCTTCAGGGATAAAAAGCAAAGGCTGAATGTTTCTTTTGATCCTGTGTAAATGGCAGTCACCATAGATAGCGTGATACCTAATATTGTCCTTTTTTTAGAAATATATTTGTGCTTCTCTGTTTGCCTTTCTCTTGAACATCATTTCTCAGAAACATACTAATAATTTATGTTTTTCTTCAATATGAGTGATGAGCTGAGTATACTGTACTACTTAATTAAACCTTAGTTACATAGCATTCAGTGTTTTCAACATAAAAAGTAGGATCAAGGCAAAGTTTCAGGATTGAGTTAGGGCAGTCTGGCTGTACTGCTGCCAGCAAATGTACTCCTGCTCCTCCCCTCACTCACCTTCTCCTCAAATTTTGCAAGTTCTGGCCCACTCTGGCTGCTGTACAGTAAGTTGGACCAATTTGCTAATGCAAATTAAAATGATTCTTGGAACAAAAATATTTTTAGTTGGGAAGCTCCACAAGCAATAAAAGCAGTGCAGGAGAAACAGTGAGAAAATGCTGCTGAGGGGAGGGCATGGTTTTACATCAGCTTAAGCTAACAGTAATAATACATCTTTATAGTACTTTCATGTGTTGAAAACAATGAACAGACACTGCTTAGTTGTCAAAAATTGGAAGCAAACCATGGCTAATTTCAGGATTAATTTATGCAAATGCCACTAATATACATCTCTCCCTTTGCCCTACTGCCTTCCTCAGACTTTCTATCTCCCATCTAGTCACTGCTTAGAAGGGAGCTTTTCAAGAAAACACAGAATACGAGGGAGAGGTGCATTAATGACTCAGGAAGTTGGGCTTTCACCTCAGAGTCAGTGCTTCAGCATAGTAGTAAAGGGTTCTGTTCCTTTTCTAACACCATATTTCTGAAGGGATGTCTGTCTAAAAATACAAGTGCTTATCAGCTCTAGCCTCCAAGGGAACTTGTGTCACACTGGAAGAGAGGGTTGAAGTTGCTGCAGTGCTGGAATTCTTACGTATGTACTTTTATTCATCCCAAACCTCTGAAACATAAGTGGATGTAAGATTCTTCATTTCCCATGAACAAATGCAGGCAGCACTGCTGTGCACTTCTAAATATTGTTTTGTAAAAACTCAGTTTAAATTCTGAGTCGTTCTATTCCTTTATTTGTAGTGTCCAAAGTATTTCAGGATGCTTCAGTCTGAACTTTTCTCTGTAAATATGGTTCAGTAGTATGATGCACTATTTGCCAAACATTATATAGTAATTTTATTTCTCATCTATAAGTGCTGGGGGTTTTCAAGTCTAGTTTCTGGTTGTTCATAAAACATGGGAGCGCAATACACTTTGTACCATTTATCCTCTCAAAGCTGAGCAGGATTTGTCACATAAGCAGAGTAGTCTGTTGGGTAGCAACTTAAATTAGGTTTTTCAGGTCAGTGTTTTCAAATTATGTCAAAGTTATAAATGGCTTTACAAAACATTTTGTGTACCAGTTTTAAAAGCCCGTGTGACAGTTTTTCTAATTAATTTATTTAGCCTAGTTTCGGTGTAACATCAGTGGTTTCATCACTTCTAGGCTATTTTGAGTATTCTTTGTGGCACCATCAATAAGCCAAGAATTTATAGAATTCCTTAATCATACAGATTACTCATCATTGCCTGCTCATAATAGAAGCCTGAAATGCTCATTAAAATTGTCTGATGTGAATCAAAAGTTAATATAGTTACAGAACTAAATGACAAGAGAATAACATTATATTAGCAAAAAAAATAATTCTTGGATACCTGTTTCAGTGAAATTGAAACCTCCAGGCTTATACGTAGATTAGTTCTGTGAATCTGTTTAGTATGGAAAATAAAAATAGGCTTCTGGAGTGGAGAATTGGTCTGAAAGTATTGGCAATCGTGCCCAAAATGTAGTAAGGTGGGGTTTTTTGTTTACAGTGAGCTACAGGAACGTGCTGCATGTTCTTGCCTAGACTGTTGGCCTATTTTTAAAATTGGCTAATTATAAGTCACTGTTCCAACTTGATCCCTTGCCCTTTCCCTTCTACCTTTCCATCAAAACAATAAAGAAGGTCATCTCCCCATCTTCTACAAGCTGTTTGATTCCCGCAGGCAGTTGTTATGCCGTGCTGCTTGAAACACTGAGGCCCAGATTCTCATCTCACCAAGCCTGTTTTTTCACCAGCACAGTTATGGTGCTTCCATTGGAGTTGCATGTTGATGCCAACATAGCTGAGAGAAGAATCAAGTCACAGTCTGGTCACTGTTAAAGCCAGAACATGTATGGTTGAATGGACTCCTTGAAAACACGTATGAACTCAGCACAGTGCTATTAGCAGATGTCTGCTGGCATGTCGCAATTGTTAATCTTTGTCTAAAAATACATTAGCTTTTTGTGGAAACAGATTGTATTTAGAATAAGCTATAATCTCTGAAAAACACCCTAAGGAAGGAAAATTAATTGAGACTGATGCCATTTTCATACTGCAGAAATGAAATGAGAAGACAATGTGAGCTAGTGGATTGAGCTGATCTCAATCTTCGGTTTTGTCACTGGCTTCTTGGCTGATCCAAGGTACAAAAAGGCAAAATGACTTGCCCAAGTTTCACACCCACAAAACAGGAATAATGATATTGTTCTACTTTTTAAAGTGTAGTGAAATCTGTGGATGAAAGGAAATATACAAGGGCTGCTGTGACTACTTCTTACCAGGGATGGGTCAAACAATTATTCTTTACTGAATGCCACATCATTTTAGAAGTGTGTGCAGTACCCTGGCACTGGCTGAATAGGAGCTTCCTTAGCTGAGTGTTGAGGTCTTCATTCTCTGGGCCACAGCCATTGCTACTTTGGCTTCCAATATTGAAAACGGCAATAAATTATAGATGTTGCCATTAATGGACATTTATCTACACTCATTATACCCTTTTCCCTAAAAATTAACAGTTTCTCATTGTTGTAAACAGTGTGCCAAATGCTGTTGTGGGCAAACAGTTTTAACTTGGCAACCCTTTTTATATAAATATATATACACATACACATATATATATATATGTTTACTTCTAAAAAGCTATTGTATTTCTATTTAAAAGGGTTCAGACATTTCCCAACAGAATGTTCCCAGCTCTGTCTCTCTGGAAACAAAATGACTGCCATTAGCTGTAAGCATGAGCCTTCTGGCCTTTCTCTGGGGTCACTCACACAAAATAAATGCACTGGCTGGGTACCATCCCCTCACACTAAAATCTAGGGCAAGCATCCCTATTTAGAGTCTGCATCCCTACCTGTGTCACTCCAGAAACTGAACTACTGGTAAAGCACAGTAACTAATCCTTCAAAACAAAAATCTTAATTTCTGGGAGCTGAGGACTTGTTTGGCTTTTCTAGTTTAATTTTTGGTTTTCTGGATTTCCTAATGATCCTAAACCTCTAGATTGATGGATGGTGGAATTGAAAATTAGTAGGCAAAAAACATTTGCTTTTTCCTGAGACTTTTCAGTAAATCAGGCTATGCTGTCAGAAAGTATTATATATGTATTCTTCATATCCCTTTCAGGAAGCACTCTGTGGGGACTTGCCAGTGCAGAAGCATGTCACCTTTTTTCTGAATGGGAGGGCTGGGAATTTTGAAGCTATTGTAAGATTTATTGGTAAAATAATGTTATGAATTGATTAACTGAAATTAGGGCAGATTCCTCTGAATTCTTTCAAAATCCCCTTTGGCACTCTCCTTTTAATTCCTGCAGTCTTTTGGAAACCTGTCTGAGATAACTGCCATTGACTGAACTAGTTGCTAGTACATTGTAGGAGGCCTTTCCACCACACATGTTGTGATCTTGTTTGGAGCTTAAGAGATAGAAGGAATTACATTTTTAAACCTCATTCCCAGAATGCATGGCTCGAGGAAGCAGAAATTTTGGTAATCTGAGAGTTGTAAACACAGTTTTGAGTGATGTATTTTAATAGAAGTGGCAAAAGTAAGCTGGCCTTTTGCATTCAGAGAAATTCCTCTGCATAGTCTCAGTGGTGTCTTTTTTTTCCTTTCAACTTTTGCTGGAGATAGCAAAGCATCTGATAGGGTTAACAAAATTACAGTTTTGTTTTGTTCTTTCCAAAATGGAAATTAAACTGCAATACACTCCTGATGGGTCTCCACTTGTATTAGTGCATCTGGTTCTCGGCACCCATCCCCAGAAGGATGTAAATGTGCTTGGGCTGTGTTCAAGAAACAGCAAAATGCTGAGAAATTGTAGAGCTTGATTTGTAAGAGAGAAACTTGAAAAAAAGTTAAATATGTACACTGTACCTGAGTGACAGCAGAGGGGAGGAAGGTTTTGATAACCATCTGTGATTCTGGGGTGTGTGAACACCAACAAAGTGAAATATTAGAGTGGTTCAAGAAGACATAATTAGATGTCATGAAATTAAGTGAACAATATGTAAACTTGAGCTGAATGCTACAGTAAAACAAAATTAGCCGTGAGACCCATAGATTTATTATTTATCTGTATTGAGTTAGCACTGGGGAATTCCAGTGAGCAATCAGGTGCTTCTTTTCCTGTAGACACAGGAAACACAAAGAAAGAAATGGAATCCCTTTCTTGAGTGCTAAACAGGAAGCTTGACTGGAGAACACCTAAGGAACAAACTGAAACTGGCAGATTGTGGAGAAGGGACCCTAAAAGGTCTTTTGAGTCTTTTTCATTCTTACTAGTGGGCCGTTGGGCCATTCAGGATTATAAGAATGTAACTTTTATTTTGAAGATGCTTGTTATTTGCAGTCACTAATGTGTATAAATATTGCCTTAAATTTGAATAGCCTTACTACGCGACTGCCAAGAACTGGAGAAACTATCACTGGACATAAATTTTTCATTGGTTTTGGTGGGAAAGGAGCCAATCAGTGTGTCCAGTCTGCTCGACTTGGGGCCAAGACCTCACTGATCTGCAAGGTAAGCACCAACTTACTCTTGAGTTATAGCTGAACTAAATGTTCATGCAAATTCCGGTAAACCTTTAAGTGACTTACAGAAAAGTTGTTGGTTTTTTGTTGTTTTAAATTCCTCTTTAATTCTCTTTTCTTCTCATTATTTCACCTGTAAATCTAAGCATGGAGGAGGCTGTTTTAAGATCACTGCTAGAACCAAAGACTAGTTAGCTAGAGATCTGGCAGAAATTGCATGTAAAGAAGGATTGCAAAACTTAGATTGATGTACCACAGAAAAGAGGACTGGAGAGAATATGAGATGTTCAAAATTCAAGTAACCTTGATTAGCCCCTTCCTCTTTATATTCCTCACTATAACAGTGATCAGGGCTTCACTGATGACATTCTGGTGCTAGGCACTCTAGTCAGTCTGAAATTTACTTTGTAGGTGATTAAAAATCAAATATTGACAAGCTAGTAAAAAATCTGAGAAGGAATGCAAAACTTTGTGGTTCAAGGGTTAAATCATTATCTCATTACTTGAGAAGTTCACATCCAAATTGTAGAAGCTTTGCATGTTTTGGGACTTTTTTGCTCTCTTTTCTGAAACGTTTGATACACAGCAGTTCTAAAGACTGGCTGTCAGAACAGCAGGCTGATTCAGCTTGGGACATGCTATACTCTTACAGTGCTTTTCTTTGATTTTTGTCATTAAATTTTCTAAGTTTTAAATGATCATTGCTACAGTTAAGAACTCTCTGTAGTCCAATTGTCTGTCCTATGCTAACTGTAGATGAAACTTCAACTTGACTGGACGTACTTTGTTATTGTCATTGCTGGTGAGGATACTCGATTTGTGGGATCATTGTCTGTCAGGGATTTTTTGAAAATTAGTGGAAACACCTCAAGGAAGCCTTTTTTACTGGTTTTCCAACGTAATATTTAACCTAAAGAGTGGTAGCTATAAATCTGACTTACACCTGCAAGCATTTCTGTGGGCCATTGTCACCACAGTGTGGGGTGTTTTTTTACATTGGCAGCATTTTTGCTTCTGTAATGTTGTGTGTATTTCATCATCTTTGCATTCAAGAGTGATCAGATTCAAGTACAAGATGAACTGGCAATGAATTTCCTGCTAACATTTCCTGCTAAATGTTAAAGGGGTTTTTTTTCCACTAAAAGTGTGAATTTATTTTTATTTTTTAATGGTCTACCCTTTGCTCAGTGCATACATGTTTCTGGAAACATTTGCAATCCTAATAAAATTTAGCAGTTACTATAATTTGTAATTAGTTTCCAAAATCATGTTTATGTTATGTCAGTAAAACCTAGTCTTCTGTCCATCTTTCTGATGTGTATTTATTGGCAAAGAGAAACAGCAGAGAACGACTGTAATATCGATAAATGTTAGCATTTTGTACTTATAAATATTTAAAAGTTTATATTTCCTTTTGATATGAAAAATGCACTTTTATAGCCTTACAAAATAGCCTCATCTCATAGTGGTACAGTCTTCTATCTGCACAGGGTAATGCAATGTAGCATAAAGTTTCTTGCTGAATAAACTAAGAAGAGTTAGGCAATAATGCACCATTACAATTCAATTATTTTCACCTTATCAAGCCATCTTAGATAACCAGGGTGTCTTAAAGCCAGATTTCCCCTCACACACACATGCTGCTCAGTACATGTTTATGTTGTTTTGGTCATAAATCCCAACAATTGTGTCTACAATCTGAAGTTCAAGGACTGGAGGAATTAATACTAGAGGGACATTCTGCTGGAGTGTGGCATCCTCTTATGAGAACTGTGATTTATACAGAGGATGTTCTTAATGAGAGGTAGACATCTCAGATCAAGTGACAAGGCATTCTTCACACCTCAGAGCTTTACAACACAAAAGAGAGCCAATGATTATCTGGTGAGGGTTGAGAGAGGGAGTTTTAGAATGACTTACAGTTATGACTAAAGGTGCCACAGAATGCTGTGGGTTTTAATGTAAAATCCAAGTACTGAGTTTGAGTAGTGGAAGTGCAAACAGTGTTCTCCTTTCTGCCTAGATATCTCGTCCAGTGGCCGCTGTGACCCTGAGTTACCAAAATGTATCACAGTATCAGTCTTAAACTCCCCTTCTCAGTTTGCTCAGTATAGCAAAACCATGTATTGATGGAACAGTTGCCACTTCAACAAGACAAGAAAGACAGTTGTTTAAAGAAATATAGAGGATCACTCTCACGGAACTAAAGGATCTAAGCAAATAAATTAATTGCTCATGTTCATATGAGAACCCTGTTGCAGTACTGAAAAATGCACAGTGGTCTTGAGAGATTCCAAACTACGTGGGGTTTTTGGGTTTTGGATTTGATTTTTTTGACATTGCATGTGCTGAAGAAAGTCCTGGTTTTCTTCTGACAGTTTGGAATGATCCTCACTGGACACTGATGTCACTCAGCTGATACTGCCTATACTAAATTCTGTACAAGCCCCAGCATTTGATTCCTACTTAGAAATAGGAAGTGCTATATTACTGTGCTATGTAGTTTCTCTTTAAATGATCTGTAAGCCAAATTAAAGTGATGTAGGCTTGAACCCACACTTTCTTGTGAGAACATAGCAGTGTCTCAGATGGAGCCCAGAATGTGATGGATATCTTCAGTTGTTTTCTCTTTCTGTATTACTGTTTTATGCTTGTATTGTCTTTTGTACCTGTTGAATTCCCTAATGAAGAAGAAGAGTAAGCACTCTCAAAAAAAAAAAAAAAAGGGGATTATAGACTAGATTAAACAAACAATTGTCAAGAGCTAGATTTTTTGGTTTGGTAATTAATTTTCTGGTACAGATGAGTTTGATTCTCTAAGCTGATAGAATCAGCTGCTGTGATTTTAGCTGCTATGATGCCAGCCAGCTCCCCTAGCTCCACATGGAAAACATGATAATAAGCAGGGAAAACCCAGACTGAAAAATACTGAGGTAATTCCACTCTACTCATTCTAATATGCAAACTACGTGACCGTTATGCTTTTACAAATGGCTATTGTTGTCAAGAACTCAAAAAAGAAGAAATGCTGTCTCAGCAGATACCATGTTCTGTGGTCAGCAGCCTAAGACATTTATTTTTCTGTTTACCCAACAGTCCGTCCAGCAGGGTCTGTGCAAAAGCAGAAAATATTTAGAACAATGTTATATAATTTGACATGGTCAGTAAATATGCCTTTAATCTAAAATGAGTCTGATGCTCAATACTCTGGGGGTAAAGCCTGAATGGAAAGATGAGCCCTTCAAATGCACTAAGATTAACTGGGTTGGATGCTGATGAACTAACATGGAAAAAAGTTTCCAGAGGAAAAGGACCTCCGTGGAGACCCCTCCAAGGGCTTCCCTCCAGCACTGAGATGTCTCGCCGTGAGCAACAGAACCACGGCTGATCTCAGTTGTTATGACAGTTGAACAATAAGGGATGCCTGTCTGTCAGTTATGTAGGACCCAGAGCTGAAGGAAGGAAGCTTCAGTTGAGCTTTTGGAAAATGGTTATGAAATATTTCATTGCTGAAATAACCAAGCAAATCCTGAGATTTGTTGTAGAAGCTTTGTAGCAACGAGGGAGGGAGAAGGTGATACCATCAGGCGGAACACATTCCATGACTACAACTGTTGGGCTGCAGAGGTGAGCACGACTTGGGTTTAAATTGCAGATGTCTGCAGTCATCCAGCCTAAAGCAGTCAGAAGATGCAGCTTCTGACAACCCGCCCTGTCTGGCAAACTGGGAGTAGTCAGAGATACAGAAATACTCTAACATGCAAACAATGAATAACACAGTGACCGAAGTAAATGTTGTTTGGTTTGTTTTTGTTTTTTCCATGTCCTAGAGGAATGTTCCATCTGGTTAGACTGTTTTTACCTAAATTGCTGTCCTCCTTTGGTAAAAGACTGAGGCCACCCCTAGTAATGCTTTAGAAAAATCCCTTATAGTGGTTGTAGGAAATGAGAGTACGTTTCCAAACGTGGTTGTGCAGCAAGAATACATGAGAGGAGGAATCATCCCTCTGTGACACTTGAAATTTTAGAATTCTGGATGGCAGGGTTTGACTGTTATGGTCACTAGCTAGCACTCGGGTCTTCTCCAGCCTTTCTGAAGGACTGAGCTCATAGCAGATACATTTCTAACAGCAGGCAGTAGAGGCAGCTGCTTTGTGCTTCCTTCCAGTAGCTCAAATAACTGTTAGCTATTTAGTGCTGTTTTACGAGAAGATGCATCGTTAGTTAGGGCTCCTCATGTAATTCCTTCAATATCTAGACCATGGCCAGAATCTTGATTTGGCTTCTAATCTGCAATATTTAGGGGGGGGGTTTCTCTTGCAAAAATACTTCCTATAACATTGTTCAGTCTTTGATATCACTCAGATTCACAACTTACTCTTCAAAGTGGGAGCACATGCTCTGCACACTGAAGATGTAGGCTAAAAGTGGTGAATGAAAAGCTGTGTTGGCTTTATAAGTATATTTTAAATTCTATTTTGACATTAAGCAAGTTATATAATTTATTTTTCTCCATATACCTAATCTTCTTTGTTCAGCTTGTGTAATGTAGCAAAAAAGAAATGTTTATTACTTTGAATAAACAGCAAGCAGAGTTCTGTTCAGTTAGAAGCATTAGTGGAGCTGAAATTACAAGCTCTTTAACTTGCTGTTAGAGAAACAATAGAGCATATCTTGAGTCCCTAATTCAACTTAATCTGCTGTTGTTGGATAAAGCAAACAAAAATACTGATTTTGTAAACAGTACTTTCGGTACTGAGAATTACAGAAATCAGCAATACCATGTTTATTGTCACTTTCTGTCCTATAACCACAGTTTGATATTTTTCCACCAAGGAAACTTGAGATAGAAGATTTGAAACATGAACTGCAATTAAGAAGCACACCAGAATTGCTATAAATGCTTTCAATTCAAAGCTGAATAATTCAGTACACTTCCAGGTTTTACAGCCCTCAGAAAGCTCCAGGGTCAAGTTAACAGTGGTTGTAAGAGAATGAAGCTTGAATATAGCAACATGTGTGTAGGGGGGAAAGTCTTGTAATAAAGAAGAAAACAGCAGAACTCTATTCCTCTTGTTTATTAGCACTATTAATACATTTTACTTTTATTAGTTTATTACTTGTTTATTAGTAAGGCAAAGTGCTGCAAAACAGAAAGTATTGCATTCAAATTACATCAGAGAATTCTGTTGTGTAAAGATGATCTCTATCGTCTCGCCTTTCTGTAGAGAAAACCTGTCCTTTTATCTTTTGTATAGGTTGGAAAGGATTCCTTTGGCAATGATTATATTGAAAATTTGAAGAAGAATGGTATTTCTACAGGTAAAATTTTACTTTAAAGAAACCTTTTGTATTATTTTTAACCTTTAAAAAATTGGTGGTGTAGGGTTTCTTACTTTATTGCTTTAATGGGTATGTTCTACCATTCAGAACTATGAATAATTGTTTTCATACAGCTGGCAAGAATGTATGAATATGGGTGAGAATATGGGGGCTTGTGAAATCAGCTGTACCACTAAAAATAACATGTAGTATTACTACCTCTAAATCTCAGGTGATTACATCAGTGCAAGTCACCTGAAGATCACTTACTGTTACACAGTTGTTTAGGCTGACATTAATTATAGTAATGCTTGGTGGGAATTGAAAAATCCAGTCTGATTATTCATTCTCAATTTCGTGTTGAGAAGGGAGAGATAGAGTGGAAATGTATTTGTCAACTGGGTACATTTCATCTCTATTTCATGAAATTACACGTGCAGTCATTTTAGAGACCGCAGCCAATGTTTGTTAACACACATACACAAAAAGCAATGTTAAAAGACTTCTGGGAAAAGGAAAAATTAAGCATTCACAATATTCTAGTGTCTTTGCACCTTTGCTCTCTCTTGTGTAAGAGTATTATTGTGTGCTGCTTAACTACATGGTCACATTTTTGATCTACATGACCCTTGTCTCCTTCAGGGTGGATGAGGATGGACAGATACAATACTGAGTGGTGGCAACTCAATGTTCTGTTTGGCTTTTCTGTTTCATGTGCAGCCACAAGCTTCATTTACTGCATTATTCAAATTCTGCTTTAAAGACAGAACTATCAGTATTTTGTGGGCTTTTTTATTATGCTTATCAGTATAGCATCTAAATATTTCACAAATATATGTACAGATTTATTGGTTGCCTGTCTTCCAACTTACACCAGAAACTAGGCATGGACACGATAAAAATGGTGTCTGTTAGTATACATTTCTAAATCTCTCCAAAGCATGAATAAAGTCTCTGATCATGCAAATAAAGCTATTAAAATGCATTGCAGTTAAAATGTATATTCCAGAAGGAACCTTAATCTCATGTTTTCTGGTTTAAATTATTGATTTTGCAATCTTAACATAAATTTTTAAATAGTCTTTACAACAGCAAAAGGAAACTGTA
>NW_008584711.1:0-37223 GCF_000691845.1 Merops nubicus | reverse complement strand
GGAAAAAAAAAATCAGAAATTCCATCATATTGCACTTCATTGATACCTAGATAGGGCAGTTGAAGAGGTGGAATGTTTATGTCCAAGGTACAAATTTCTGCTGGTTGAATTTAAATTATCTCAAAGCATTAAAATATCTCAAAGCAGTGTTAGAGTGTCACCCCGTAGGTTAATCGGCCCTGGAGGAAAGTGGGATGTACTGCTGGTGAGGCAGGTCTGGGATCCCAAATTAAGTTCCAAGATTTGGAGGCAAGGCTGATTCAGTGTCCATAGACCTGTTTGCTTAGTACTGTCTTATTTCAGTCCCTGGCTTTTCATCTCCATTTAATCCTTGTCTAGACTATCTCTGTTGTTATATGTAAGGATACTGGGTACTGAATGAAAATCCTTGCTATAATGCAATAATTGCCAGCGTTCACATCCTGAAGTCCTTGTCATATGTCTTTCTTGTTTACATTGCTCTTCTGTTTCACAACATACAACCTTACCCCTTTTCTTTCCAATTCCAATCTGTTTTGTAATTTTCCCTTTTCCCAGTCTTCCTGTTTTCCACAACCTATCAGCTACTAGTGGTGCTCAGGCCGTTTAGACCTTTACTGATGTGTTGCTCTCTTTCCTACATTTGATTAGGGCAGCTTGAAGCTCATGCTGCTTGTTCTCTGCAGGATGAGCACTGAGAGCACAGAAGACACAAATTGTCTGCTTTCAGTTTCAGCTTGCAGACCTAGCTTATGGTGCAAAGAAGCTCTAATTGCAAGGAAAGTTCTGCTCTGACCCTTGTAACTCTGAGCTAGATAAGGCTGCCTCCAGGGCAAGTACCTGCAATGCATCAGCAAAACTGAATGAGCGTGATGCTGTGTGTTTTTTCAGCCTTGTTCAGATTTGAGCAGATTTTTAAATTGGCCACAAAAGGCATGTCTGGAAAAAGAAGACAACTTTTGCCCAATGCCAGGTCTACTCTAAATTGATAGAACACCAGAGCTTCTTTAACAAAAGGTTGTCAGAATTTGTCTCAAATATAACAGTATTTTTTCTTAAATATACTTCTTGGGGAAAACAAACACTTTTTTGACAGTTTTGTACTAGTTCTGCCTAAAGGAAACCCACCTGTCATGGAAAGTTTCAGACCACTGGTTAGTATTTGACAAGTTTGCTGACAGCTGAAAACAGGTTCTCATAAAGATTGTTCCTTATTTACTCCTGTAATAGACTTCTAGTTCATTTAACTGACTAGCAACCCAAAGAGGAAATGTACAGCCTCACCAGTGCCTTCATAGCACATGTTAATATTACTGCTGAAATGCAAATATACACAGAACTAAATGCTGTGCTGTTTTAATATTTTTGTTTTCTCTAGCCTCGCCTCTGTTGTTTCATTGGATAAAAGAAATACTTGCATGTAGGAGTAGAGTGCTTGAGAAGGCTGTATAAACAACATGCTTTCTCTAAAGCAGAGATGTAGCCAAATTAAAGAACATTGGACTCACATTTCTGTTTTGTGGGTGTAAATTAACACTTTCTGTTGTTGTTAGCTTCTCTGGCATTGTTGCACATGAAAGAGTAATTAGCATTTTTAAATTGCTGGAGGTTATGGGTTCATTTGAGATTTAATTCAATTAAACTGCATCACATGCTATTGGCTGAAAGTAATGTATTGAACTAATGCGTGCTGTAACTTTTCCCTTTCTTAGCATTTGTAGGTCAGACTGCAGATGCTGCTACTGGAACTGCTTCAATAATTGTCAACAGTGAAGGTACATATTTCTACTCTGAACTGTCCATTCTGCCTCTACAGCCATAAAAGCAAACCTTTGTCCTGTTGCTTAATTGGAGAATTCTGTTTTCTATATTTTTCTTTCTTTTCATGATGGTATTCACACTTTGTTGCACTTCCTTTCATTACAGGCAGTGCTGTAGGGTGAGGTGCTTAAAAGCAGCAGAATCAGACACTTAGATTAGCAGTGTGATAGCCATAATTCCATCAGCCAGCTGATCTCTCTAGTTTTACATTGGCCATAACATAGAGTGTAGCAGAAGGCCAAAGCTCTCATATTCTGGCACAGCTTACCTAGCACTTTTACCATGAAGAAAGGATTTGCCTCCTCAGCACACTAAATGAGTCATTATGCCCTGAATCAGGAAAGGAATTGTCCTTTAGTGTAAGTAGAAATATTTATGTTGATCTTGTAATATTACCACAATTCTTGATCCCAGGTTGCATCTGCAGTGATGAATGTGCAGTGAAATGGCATAATTGCTTTTTCTGTGTTAATTTTCCTTAGCCTGTGCCTTTGCTCTCATATTGCAGAGGAGGAGGAAAAGATGATTTGGCTTGTTTTCATATTCTTTTTCAAGATTGCTAAATTATCCTCTGAAAACTTTATCTTTCCCTCAAGCAAGTTGTGCAATTGAGAGCTCTTAGGAGAAGTACGCGTGTCTGGATCAACTTTTAGAGCTCAGGACTGTGAATGTTTATGCAAAAATAACAAATTAAGTGTGATTAGATTAGTTCATTTTTGGTGCAGCTAAGAGCCTTCATTTGAATAGCTACCACAGCTTAGCTGACACATCAATTTAGCAAGCTCCTGTGTAACCTGATGGTAGTACATTGGGCTACAGCTCAAAATGGGAAGGAGAACATGACTATTCACTGCAGGAGCAAACCTGGGAAGGAGCAGTGACTAAAGGCAAGTCTATACAGGAACATTCAGGAAAATTAGGCAAATCTATTGGAGATGTGAGTTGAATTTTCCCTGAGTAAGATTAATCAAAGCCTCACATGACAGCTATAATTCAGAAATAAGGTGACTCTAATATATTGAATAATAGGGATCTTACTTCCTCTTACTTCCAACTCCTTCTCTTGGTTTGGATCAGCAGGTAAATTACCACTGCAACTCTTAAGAGCTTCTTTCTTATAATGGATAGAGTCAGTACTCTGGCTGTTGTAACTAAGAGAGAAGGTGGGAATCCAATAGCACCTTCCCAGGCCTCACTGTTCTGTACATGTAACCATGTTTTGCACTAGGCTTGCTGTCCAGGATAGTTCAATACAAAGCAGTATTATCACATCCCAATTCACATGCATGGCCAGTTAAGATAAACATGGTCTCAACTTAAATGAACAGAGGATAACCTGTTAAAATCATAACACCATGAATTTTTCTGAAGGATAAAACCATCTTGTGGTTCTAAAACCTTTCTAAGCACTAAGAAAGGGAAACTGATTTTTCAGTGCCATGAGGTGCACCGTGGGCCTTCTTATGCATTAGTGTCAGTGTGAAGGGTCTCAGATAATCTTATGGTTCATGTAGCAAGAGGAATAATGCATAATGTCATGTAGTCTGCTTCTTTCAGAAACTGGAAAACCCTAAATTAAGTTACTGCTGGGCTCGGATTTCCTTTAAAATCTAGTAGAAGAGCAAACCTGGTCAGAACTATGCTATGAAGCAAACAGATGCACAGAATTGGTAATGGTGCTGGTTGTTACTTCTCTCTAAAACCATCTGGCGCCTGAATTGAGTAAATTGCAACAAAATAGCAGTACTTACGTGCTTCACTGTTGCAAGAGACACTATTTTTTTTTTTCCTGTAGAAACCTGGCTGATTTGACCTAAACAGGTTTTACAGCACTTTTCAAAGGGCTTGTCTACACATGCCTGTTGTACCACAGTAGTTGTGCTGGCATAACTGAAACAAGACAGCATTCAATGCACTGATATAAAGTAGTTTCTGCTAGTTCAAATTATATTTAAAAGGGAAGCATTTGAGGTTGGGGGTAGTGATGGTGTTTTATGTTAGGACAATGAGGGACAAATAAAAAACCAGAACTGTTATCTCCTTAAATCACCACGTTTTAATTGGTGTAGTTTCACACACCTAACCTGAACTTCATCTTACCAATTCTTTACAAGTACAGGTACTTGGGAAAAATACCAACTCCAATGGATGGAGTGAAATCACAGGCAGAAGTAGGAGAGATACTCAGGTAGAGGGGGCAGACTGTGATGGATGAGTGAGGGCAGAGGAGAAGAAAGCTGCAGAGAGCAGAGTCAGAGGAAACTTCAGAGTAAGCTTTCCCTGTTACTTCATTCTCTCTAGCTGGTGCTCTTGAAATTTTGGGAAGATTTTTACTGGTTACTGAATTACACAGCTATAACTCACCCATGATTGCAATTGGCAAAGTATGAAAAATTTTAAAATTATCAGATGCATTTGATATTCTCAAAGTTGCATTGTATTTTGGGACAACACAGTATAGTTTAAATAACGGATAGGTTGAATCCCTGCTTTAATACAAAATAGTGGAAAAGATTTAACAAGTTTATAGTGCTGCACTGGAAAATGTGAAGTCCCGAGATGCTGCAAAGGTTCCCTCTGGGCTGCTGGCAGAAATCTGTGCAGAAATCTTTCTGGAACCTCGTGTTCCTTTCAGTTGTTCTCTTTTATGCAACTGACTCTTCAGATAGGTGGTAGCTGAGCACAAGCTTCAGTTTAGGAGGACCTTGTACACTTTGAATCTGTACTTTCTCTCTTAAGGAGAAAAGCTAGTACATCCAGATGCTTTTCTTAACACGTTTTCTTTGAGGTGCATTTCACCACTTTGAACCCCAGCTTTTGTTTCCCCTTTCAACCTGCCTTCTCCACTAGCTCTGTCACTTGGCACAGCTTCTGCTAACAGTGTGCTGTGGAACGGTAAGAACTCCATAAAGTGATGATGTGTACTTTTACATACACATGTAGGGAGGGAAAAAAAAACTCTTAATGGATATTATTTTATATGATTACCTGTGAAATTTATTGCAGCTTTGTCTGTATCTGGTACTGACTGTTGACAGTGCCATTAAGCTGGCCTGACTGGGCCAGTAGTTTGAACCAGTCTGACAACTTCCATCTTCATAGCAAAAATTCAGTGGAGGGACAACAGAGGTTGGCAGGTCATGATTAAAGTGCTGTTGATTATTGCAAGTTAGAACTGAAAGCTCACCAACACAGAACGTTGTGAGATAACCCTCGCTTGAGATAGGCATGGTGCTGACTTTATGATAAGGATATTAATCATTCATGAACAGTGAATAGGCATTATTTTGTGAGTGAGTATACCTTCAATACCAAAGCACTGCTAGTATAAAAACATTCAAAATATATATTTAGATAAGGCTAAATAAACAAAGGCAACTTAAAACACACATGCCAGCTTATTTGAATTATACTTTTCAAAGAGAAAACCTTTGTTTTTAACCCACAGGGTTACGAAAAAATGTCACCTGAATTTTGTAGAATTTCTGTGTAGTGACATTCATCATGTACTTGAACGTTTTGTGTTCAAGACTATTCAATGCTTCTACCAAGCAATGGCACAGAAATTACGATACCAAGACACACCCAAAACTTGCCCTCCTATTCATGAACTATGTGATTTGGCAGGAAGTGTTTTTCTTGTAATGTTCCTTTCTGCTCACAAATACCATCTTTTTTCTCTATGAGTTATTATGTAGGAGTTCTGCTGCTGTTGGTATAAATGCATTGTTTGGTGAGTTTGGTGAGTTCTAAGCACTACTGATGACTTTCAGGCTCGCCATCCCATTTTAAAAAAATTATGGTTATTGCACCGTGGTGTTTACTGGTTTGCCTTTCATTTTTCCACTGGCAATTCTCATCTGGTGACAAATATAAAATGACATTCTTAAAAAAAAATCTAGCTTGAGTTATGTTTTTTTCTAAGAAGTCATAGTAGCAGGTTTAGAAGCCCCACTGAGGACAGTATTTACACATGCAGCATTCACACTCTTTTAAGTATTGATTGGAGCCAATCCCCATCTGGTACAAGCTTGCACAAGCTTATCAGCTTCCTTTAGCTGTTTTAGCTTATGGCAACCACGAATGTAGCCCTTAATAATCTAGCTGATGTCTGCAAAACTTAAAATTATATCGAAGCTGAGAATTTCAAGTCTAAGTAAAGATATGTTAGAATTAACTGTAATGCAGAAAGTACATTTTTGTCATTTTGTTTGTGGGTAAAATTTTACCTCACTTGGGCTTTTTGAATGTTAGGTATACTGCTTAAGGCTTCACCTAGAGTTAACAGACATCTGTAGGCATTTCCACACAGCAGTTTATCTCCTCAAACAGGTATCTAAGATATGTGAGATTTAAAATCCTTGTCTCTCCTTCTTTTTGAAAGAACCTCGAAAATGAATTTTTAGAAATTAGTTTTTTAGAATTTCTTAGAATGTGGGATTTTTTTTAAAACTCTAAAAAATCATTAATGTTGGACAAGATGAATCCCACCCCTCTTTGCCATCTGTCTTTAACTCTGTTGTCCCTGGTGCTGATTCCCCATCTGATTTCCCTGGCAAGAAGTAATTGCCTTCAACAAAATGGTTGCTGATAATACAAAATTCTGGTAGTAATTGTGAGTGCATGTGTCCAGATTCTTCTATCATGCACACTGCTCTGTGGTGCCTGCTGTCATTCACAGTTACCGTGGTGGATGTGGCTAAGAACAGAATGTGGCTTTTTCCTTCCAGCTTGAATTAAGCCCGTGTGGACTGTTCCACTGCTGTAGGTACTGCATCTCACTGACAGGTCTGAAAGTAGACTTTAAGTCTCTGACCTTTGGTAGCAACAAAGAAAAGCTTCTGCCTGTGATCCAGTGCAGCATGGTCTACCTTGAATTTGCACATGTGGGTTTAAGCAAACAGCCCTCCTTATCGCCTTGGGCCATTAGCTCTGAAGTCTAATAATAATATACATGTCAGTACAGCTAAATAGTTCAGCAAGATAATGCAGCAAGACATGTGGATAAAGTCTGAGATTCTAGGTAGCACAGAGTCCAGGCAGCAATGGAACATTTTTTTTTTTTCCACTGATTCCCTGCCTTTTACTGTTTGCACTGCTGCACACTATAAGCTTTCAAAATACATGCTTGGCAGAATAGGTGCAATTTGCCTTTGAATGGTTCCTCAACAGGATTCAGATATCTTTGATAGCATTTACTTGTTGCAGAAGGTTTTTTATCTTTTTTTTTTTTTTTTTTTTAATCCAAGATGCCCATCACTGTCTGTTGAAAAGCAGGGCGTTGGCTTTAAATGCTGAGGTTTTCCTTTTCATATGCAGCTGTTCTGTACCAAACCATTGACAGCAGAATTGCTTTGGAAAGCTTGGGCCCCTCCCTCTGAGATCACTATATTATTCTTTCCATTGTCCTGCTTTCTTTTCAGAACATATTTTGAGAGACAAGCTTTGCACGTTTCTTATTCAAAGGACTTTGAAGTCTCATTCAACAAAAATAATGTATTTAAAAACATAAATATTTATTTACAGAGTAATTCAGTTCATTACAGAATTGGTAGCATTTAATGATTGGCAGTTCTTAAAGGAATCTTTAGCGGGGGCGGGCTGGGCCTGTAAATCAAGGAACAACTGACTTATTGAATTTAATACCTGAGTGATTAATAGTAAATACTAATGTGAAGGCACCCATGCCTGAAGGTCTCTAGGTGTTGTAACAGATAAAAAAAAAACCAAAAAACAACCAAAGAGAGAATGGAAGAAACTGCAATAGAAGAACACAACTTGCATGTCTGAAGAAAAACAAAAGAATATTTGGAACGTACATAAATGAACCTCCTCACCTAACTGTAAAACAAACTACAAGAATGAAAAGGATTTTAGATGTGCTGTGAGATGCTGCCGTGCTTCTGCACATATAGCTTTGCTTAGACCACTCTCCTGGCCAGCTTTCAGTGCAGAAGAATGTGTCACCCACCTTCTTTACTCACTTCTGATAAAGCTTTCATTAGACACAGGCATTACCTTTCTGAGTTTTGATGGCAAGCTCATTCTCATGGTTAAGGCCCTAACTTGAAGTGTCACAGGTAAATGAGCAAGCCTGCCTCTTTGGAAATCTTAAGAATGTGTAGTTTTCATAGCATTGTGAAATACTGTCTGCTTCCAGATGATAGGAAAATTAAAATTTTTATGGCGTTTTTGGCCATAATATGTACTCAATAATTACATCGATGGTTTTGTCTTCCAAGTGCTACTGGAGTATTTTAGGAAAATGTAAATATCAGCCTTAGTGTACATCCCCAATCTCCACTGTGACTAGTACAGTGCTTCTTTAGAGTTCATAGAAGACACCAGATTAAGACTGGGGAAAGCACATCCATTACTTTTCCTGAAAAAATATATACTGGATTATTTGTTCAGTGTAGCATCCATTAGTCCATTGATCTTTTTTATTATCTTCTGAAATCTTTAGATGTTTCAAAATGTAAACAATGCATCCATTTTTAGTGGGTTTCTTTTTGGAAAGCAAATGGAAATATTCATCTAAAATGTATTATAGAAAAGCAAGGAACTGGTTTACATACTTCATTGCATAACTTAACATGAAAAACAATATCTTCTCTCTAGGGCAAAATATTATTGTCATAGTCCCAGGAGCCAACCTGCTTTTAAATTTTGAAGACCTGAAGATGGCTTCTCATGTCATCTGTAAAGCCAAAGTGGTTGTTTGCCAGCTAGAAATAACCCCTGCTGTGTCTCTGGAAGCACTGAAAATGGCACGTGCCAGTGGAGGTAATTTAATATAAGCCATTCTGTCTCTCTCCTTTGTGTTCCATGAAAAATATTCTTTATCGTGCTTTCTAAATGAAGATCCTGTGGTCTGTTCTGGTTTCTGTCATACTAGTTTTATTTAGAAATGAAACAATAGCCAAGAAATTCATGCTACTCTAATGAAAACTGATTTCAGTTTTAAATTTTTGCAGTGTTTACCTTGAATGGCAAATCAACACATACCCTTATATGTATGGTATACATACAACCCTTACCCCATGTATGTCTGGTGCTGCCATTCCTACTATTTTCATGCTGTGACTAAATACAGTATAATGTTGTTAGGTCAGGAACTATGGGACTGACTCTGGTGTTATTCCAGAGCAGGACAAGCATAATGAATGCAAATCAGTAAAGTTCCACACAAAATGAAGTGAATGAAGTGACCTCAAAACCAGACTTATGCCCTTGTTCTCCCAGTATAGCAGTAGCTACGGCTGTGGTTTTCTATGTAGAATTAACATCCTTAAAATAAAAACAAAAAATGTTTTCTCTTCTTAACTGACATTCTTAAAGTGTGACTTGGCATGCTGCCATTGAATAGACAGGGTCATGGCCTGTGAAATGATTAGTAAATTGTTTCTTTGTGGTAGTTTTACACGTTGGCCATTGTTCGTTCAGCGTAGCGTATAGGTAGCTAAAAGCTGGCACTTTGCTGGGACAGGATGGGTTTTCACTACTGACACCTTGGGTTTGATGTTTAAGTGCCTGTAATGCTTTCGGTTACTCAAGCATAATTACCACACCATTTGAACACTAAGCAAGTAATTATGCAAGTGAGGCATCTGTATGAGATGAAAAATATGTTGTTTGCATCTATGCAGAAGATAAGGCTGGGAGGGGACAGCTCATAGTATGGTCAATCACACAGCAGGTCAGGGATGGAACTGGGATCAGAACCAACTGTTTCTTTGCAGCTGGGCCCAGGCTTGCTCCAACAGATCATAGCATGCCAGGACTGTTGACTCTGCAGACCTCCTTCTGCACCAAGTTCTGTTGTGCACCTGCTGTGGTCACTAGAGGTCACGCACTAGTGAAGCCGTCGGACGTCACAGGACTTTGTGCATCATGTGCATTTATTTTGTGCTAATTTAAGGAGCTATGTTAGATGCAAGGCTGGGAGAGAGTGGCTCTGAAACTGTGGTGGTGATAGTCATAAACTCTATAAGCAGAAGTGTGCAAGGGGAAAAATTATTATGGATTCTGTTTGAAATGTCAAAACTGGGTTTGTGCAAGTCTAAATAAAAATTAAAAGCTTTAGAGATTTGAGTAGCACCTGGAATGCTTAAAATAGAAGGGGGGGGAACAGAGCTTACTATATACTTTCATTATATTTTATGCAAGTGGATAAAAGCATTCTTAATCTGGTGGTTAATGGACTATAGCTGAGCTGTGAGTCAGTACACATAACTTACTTTGTCTGCTTCTAACTCTATGCATAGTTTTGGTGAGATGCTTCACACTTCTGTCACCCTCGTAGGGCAGGATGCCAGCCTATGTCAGAAGGCAGGATTGTCTTTAAAGGCAATTTTAAAAAAATCCAGCCCTGATACATGGAACAGATAAGCAAGCACTTAGCAACTCCAGACAGCACAGTATATCAAGAAAAGATAGCAGTTAGCTGTGGGCCAGGTGAAGTTCTGTGCTGTCAGTCTGCTATCATTGTGCAGGTCTCCTCTCAGGAAAGCTTTGGTTGCTTCTGATTTAACTCAATAGGCTACACGTGTTCAAATGTCATGTGCAGGCAGATCTAAGTAAACAGCTGAGTTTGTAGCACTGTAAAAATCTATCCTTAGCCAACTGTAAATTGTTAATGCAATTTCCCTTCTTTTAGCCTGCAATACCCTCATGTATAATGCAGTACTGCATGTTAGGATGTGCACTAGACTATTTTTGTTTAAAACAGATGCATACCCAGATGCCTCAAACCTCTGCTTCAAGGGCTTTTTTGCTTGTGTTTCTTCATTCTTGCTAAAAGAAATAAGATGGAGAAAGAATGTGGACACACAGGCAAGACCTTTTACTGCTGTTCAATGAACATCACCTGGATATGTAAGCTAGAGAGAGACCTCTTATATTCTAACACCTTCTCTTTGTGAGACGGATTGTTAAAGATCTTGTAACAATCTTGGAGAGAAGGAAGGGAAGGGGAAGGAATGGGGATTGTGAATAATTATATCAAGTGGGTATAAATTGTAGTGGAACACTGGCTGGAAAATTCTAGAGTTTTAATGATCACATGTTGTGAAGCTGCTGCTGCTTCCAAGAGGAGTACCACTTCATAGATGGGCAAAATGCTGTTGTATATCACAGACTGTAAAGCAGCTTTTCAGCTTCTGTAATGAGAGACTCCATAAAAGATGGCTGATATTGTCCATCCTATTGATACTATAGTGAAGAACAGGCTGGAAGCAGCCTCAGTTATTAAGATTCTATGTCACTTGAGAGTAAAGGATGCTTCAACTTTTCAACAGGTGCTTCAACTTTCTAATCTTGGGCTGCAATTTTTCATACCAGCTGTTTGTCTGTGGTTAAACTCTTTGTAATTTCTGCCAAAGCACAGTGGCTGCAGAAACCAGGCACTGGAAAATGCCTCCCACCCTACTCCCTTTTAAATTATGAATACTGACTACTTTAGAATTTACTTAAGAGTCAATAGCAAGGGACCTTTCTCTTAAAGATAAGGCTTTACAACAGTATGGAAATCTGCCTGATTTTTACTGTAATATCTGCCTTTGGACAATACCTACTTTCACATAGACTGGGTTAGAGATTTACAGATACCTTGCCCTGGGAGACTATCCACACAGGCAGTTGTCCACTTGGTCAATACCTACTTTCACATAGACTGGGTTTTACAGATACCTTGCCCTGGGAGACTGTCCACACAGGCAGTTGTCCACTTGGGCAGCATGACTTTCAGTGTAATTCCAGAATCTGGTTTTGGACAACTTCTTTTTTACTGTTACAGATCTCTTGTTGGCCCAGGAAGTGCAGAGCAGGAGCTTGCTTGCTTTGAAGACACAAGAGACAAAGCTGGATGGGAATGCTGGGGAGGGAGAGTAGGTTTCAGACAAGGGAAGTGTAGGAGGGATTTGCTTGATATTGGGAGTAGCAGAGGAAGAGAGTACCTGAAGGAACAAAATTGGAACAGAGAATGGGATTTGTTGAATAGAGATTGGAATATGGAAGTAGAGTAAGGGAGTAGTAGGTTGTGGGTAAAAAAAAAAAAGCAGTCCTCCCTCACCATAAGGAAAGGGGGCATGAAGAGATACAATGCCATGAAAGTCAAGTGAGAAAGGTTACTATTGCATAGTGCCTATGCAGGGAGGCACAGGGAATGGAAAGTAGGTGAGGAGAATGGATCTTGGCAAAGGGAGAGAAAGATTCTGGCAGAATAATAAATTGGTGTTCCTCAAGGCGGCCAAACAAATTACCTTCTTCACAGCTTGAAAGAGAGTCTTAGGGTTCCTCTATCTCCCTCCTGCTCAGCAGATATTAATTGTGGGAGCAAAGTAATAGTAATGCATTACACGCTGTTCACAACGAGTCTGTATTACTTAAAACCCAAGTCAGAACACTTCCAGTGCTGCTCCTGACCCATGGATATGCCACAAGACAGAGTTTGTTTTACAATATGTGTTGTTTGTTTATTTTACCTAGGAAAGTATACCTTAAAGATTTGTGGTTGGTTTGTTTGTTTGTTTGTTTTGGTTTTGGTTTTTGGTTTTGGTTGTTTTTTTTTTTAAAAAACGCCTTTATTAGGATTGCAATTCAGAAAATAGGAAATGCAAGAGTTAAGGTTGCCTGTGAAACCTTAATTTGTCTCCTTTCTGCATATATATTATGTTGCAGTCTTTAATTATGTGATCACATGCTGTTTTTCCGTGGTATGTGATCATATAATTAAAGAGTTTATTATAATACATACTGTATTGTAATAATAAATGGGAGCCAAATTAAGTTTTCATTGGAAATCCTGATCTTGCCATTTTCTGACTTCTCAGTAAATGTCTTTGTCACTTTAATATTGTTTTTAATGGTGCAGGTGGAGAAGCATGATAAAATTGTGACGTCAAAGGCTAGAAATTACAGAATATTAATCAAAATAGTGGTCTACTAAACTTCACAGTACTCAGATTTCAGAGAGCTCTGTGCATCTTTCTCTTTTAGGGCATTAACTGGGATTCAGAAGTGTTCAGAGTGTCTGAACATTATGTGCTGTAGCTTAGGGTCTAAATATGTGTTTAGGTCTGAAAATTTACATATCCAAGTTGGAAGATTTGATCACTTACTATAAAGGATATTTCTGAAGTAAGAGAGCACACTTTATATAAAAATTATGGCCTTGTGGTTAGGACACAGAAGTATTAATCACAAAATTGGGCAAGTGATAAACCAGGTCTGCAGACTTCCTGTATTAACAGTGAGTAAGTCACTTATACTGTCCTCATGACAAACCTTTTCTGCTGCTACATGGGGCCTTAGGCTACAGTTTAAACTTAGGTTAACTAACATATTCTACCACGTGTTACGTTTAGGTCTGGCTCTGCCAGATAGCATATTAAAAATACACAGCACCTTGTCTGCACTACAGTTTTATAATGTGGCAGTTTCAGCAGGTTAGGTAACACACTCAGAAGCACGCTTAGCACCTTGTCTGGACATGCCCTTCATTACTCCATGCCCCTGTTCCTTCATGTACAGAATGCAGATAACAACACTGAAAAAATTCTAGAACTAAATCAGTTCTTGTAAGACTTATTAAAATCCTGGAAGAAGCATCATCAGCTGGGCAAATTGCATTACTGTCTAAAGCTTCTTTCATTTTATTTTTAAAATTTAATAATTTCTTTGGTTATTTTTTTTTGTTGCTACTTTTTTGTCATGTTCCCATCATGACAGGTGTCTGCACATGAATTAAAGGGGAACTTTAATATAATAAACGAAACTTTTAGCAGTTCTGTAAAATGAAGACAAACAAATTGAGAGCCATTTGTGTGGTAATAATAAACATTGTAGCCAGTGAATTAACCACAGTGGTGTTTCAGGTGATTGTTTATGCATCTAAAACACTAGAGATTTAGACTTTCTTTTCTTTTTTTTTCTTTTCAGTAAAGACTTTATTTAATCCAGCTCCAGCCCTTGCTGACCTAGATCCACAATTTTATACCCATTCTGATATCTTCTGCTGCAATGAAACTGAGGTAATGGTCATATGTCATGTTAAAAAAAGGAGTCTTAAGCAATAAACTTTTAGAGGGATTCTGTTCTCAGAAATGCAGCATAGAGAGCAGGAAAACTGAGGCACGCTCCTCTTACATAGGACTTCTGGAGGTGACAAGTTTGATCCCTGGCCTAACATGCAAAGAGTAGTATTGTAGAATACCTTTAGATTGCATTCAGAATTAAATTGTTTGCAGTGGGAAAGTTGTGTCCAGCATTCCGTACAAGCAGATGAATAAAACAAATCCATAAAAGGACACTTAAGTCATTATCATTGCGTGGTAAATATTAAAATAGATCCTTGTCCTTGTTCTGTGGTCCCTTGATATGATTAGCAGGAATGTGCTAACCATAGTGCCATGACAGTTTTAAACTCACTTGCCAGGAGGTGATGCACACATGCTGGCCTTGATGGGGGATAGTAGCTACATATGCCTCTTCCTGCCACCTCTCTTTTCAGTGGATCTGTTTCTCTGGACCTTCAACTGTATGTGTTCCTTTTTTTTTTTCACCCCTGTTTCCTTCCTTTCCCTCTCTTTTCCAATTCAAGTGTATTATTTCTCCCAAAGGAAATTATTTTTGTCACAACAGACAAATTAAGCTCATCTCATACAGCTTTCATTTAAATTACTTATTTCCTAGCATTATGCATGCTGTGTTCCTTCCCCTCATTCTCTCTTTATATAAACAGTAATGTGAGAGAAGCAACTTAATGGACAGAAGCCATTCCTTGACAATAGTTAAAGTCATCTCCAACAAACCTGTTTTCTGCAATGAACATGATACCTTTGGGTGGAGAGGAGGGGGAAGAGCTAAGATAAAAGCATCACTCCGCTTACTTATAGGGTATTTTGTCTGTTGATAATGTTTGTCAGACCAAGTTCTTCCAGATTCAATTACCCTCTATTGAATTTCTGTTAAAACCCATCACAAACCCTGTCAAAGTTCTCAGCTCACAAGTCTTCTAGTGTTTAAGGGTTGGTCTAAGTAACCCAAATAGACATCTGAATTTTATTTGGCAATATTTCAGTATGTGTCTGCCATGCTCGTATACTCCAGAGCATTCAGGAGTCAGCAAAATAGTGAGTTGGGAGAGGCCACAGCTCCTCAGGGCTCTCTGGAAGTCAGAGTTTCCAGTGCAACTGGCAATGATATTTGTGGCTCAGACACTGTCCAACAGCTATCAGAACTCAATTATATGTGATGAAGAGGATGCTAAGGCAAAGTAATTATTCTTGTCCAAGGGACTTTCAGGACACCCATGTGGTGTTTTCTTCATGCTTTCAGAAAGCACTTCTGCCTGGACTGTGCCCCTCCATCAGCTAAATGGTGCAGCGGCGCACGTTTTGGGCTGAGCACACCCATACACCCCCACCAGTTTAGTAAATGTCATTCATTGTTTGCTTTTTTCATAATGTCTTTTTTTTTTTTTTTTCCCCTTGCAAAAACTTATCCCCCATATGTTAGAAACAAAACTTTGTTTTTCATTACTTGTCTGTTCCTGACTTTTCTCTCATTGCTCTTTGCAACACACATGTTAAAGTTTTCCCTTTGTTAGACACTGTTGCTAGAGGACAGTCTTGAAGGAGACATTCTTTGAGAAGTTCAGCTTTCTGGAGCCAGGGTATATTATTATTACCATCACATGGAGAAAAGAAAATTACTTCTATTAGGAGAACAAGAAATACAGGTGTATAATTATAATAGATCCCTGCTCATTCATCTACCTTTCCTGCAGAGCTGGGGGTACAGTTTGCATTCTTTTCTGCTATTTTCTTTTTAAAAAGTAATTACTATTTGAAGGTAGCTGGGATCACTGTGTGCACAGTCAGACACAGAAATACACTCTCAGCTGGTGAGGGGTCTTATCTCTTCTGAGTTTATGGGAACAGTAAACCTATGGAAATTCCTGCCAGCCACATCATGGGCGCACAGATCCAAGTGTGGGGCTCCTACAGCATATTCAGAGAACAAGAATGGCACATAAATACCTTTGCTTTTAACAATAACCTTTTTATACTTTGCAATGAAATCAATTATGTTAGCACAACTGTAATAATCAATTGTGTTTGATTTCATCCTCTCAGTGTGTCTGATTTGTTATTGAATTGATTTTCAGGGATAAACTCTTGCCATTGTTCCTTTATTTTTGCTGAGAAAAGAAGAAAAATGAAGCATTTGTTTTTCTTATGTCACAAGTTTGAAAGTTGTTTTTTTAGTAATTGTTATATATTCATATGCCATCTGTTTTCTGTTTTCTTTCATGACTTTAATTTCAGATCCCTGTAATATATGCACTTGAGAAGTTTGATATGTGTTTACATACTGAAATAACGGTTACTGGTCACATTACTGTATGGCACTTAAAAGCACTAAGTTAATTCAACAAATCTGAAAGATAATTCTAATCTTTTAAACTTCATCCATTCAAACAGCTGCATCTGTATTTCCTTCATCTTCTTAAATCAGGAAGTGCCTAAGACTTTGATGATCCAGAATATATGCTGGGAAAATATCTTTTTATACATTTTTCTAAATTGCTCTCAGTATTTACTAGCATTCACAGTCAGAAAAGAGCAGTTGGATAAGATGGACCTTGAATAAGATACTCTGAGCCACTGTGGCCATTCTGTTTCATGGGGGTTTTTTATTAGTATTATTATTATTCTCTATGGCCAAATTTATTGAATGAGCTGCTTACAGCTGCCTTCCTGAGATGTTCTGTTCCAGCTCCATTGGTATTGGAAATTGCTATTTCTAAGTTTCACATAACTTTCTTCTAGCCAAAATCCTCTTTATGCTTCAGCCTCACCCCTTTTTTGGATCTTTTCTTTTCTATTCGAGATTTTTAGGTAGTACCATAAAAAAAACAAAAGTTTGTTTCTGCTTTAGCTTTACTAAGTCCTTTAGAATAGTTAATAAATCATCTTAGGTTTAAAAATTAACTCTTCAGAGCTATTCAGTTCAATTGCTCCTAAAACATTCTTTCTAACACAGACCTATACACTAAGAAAAGATTAAATTTACACTGATTTAATTTTTTATTATTGCTTGGTTTGGCTTTCATAGTAATTTAAATATACAAGTGTTTATCACACAATTTTACCAAAATGTCCTTACCTTTCCTGTTCACCAAGAAATACCTTTAAATGATAAAATCCTGTGGTTTGTGGATATTATGTGAAGGCCACGTTTGTAACAGGAGGTTATGTTAGCTGTAGAAGAGAACACTGGCCATGTAGCTTAAGACATCTCATGCACTCTGTGGAGTGTTTGTGTTGGTACTGAGGAGAAAAAGAAGGTAGTTTCTTAGCTGAATTATTACTGAGTCAGAAGTTCCTGTTATTTACTGCCATGAAAGTCAAGGAGCTTTGGTCTGCAATGCCCTTGTCACAGAATGAAAGTTTTAAAATGTCAGCTGTAGTTCCAGATAGCCATGGGATGTTTGGTCCCAAACATGCGTGTATCAAATACAACCTCACACTTTATGCTTCATCCTTCATTAAATGCTTTAGGATTTAATGAAATCAGATGCAGTATCTGGTAGAACAGCACAGCTTGTTCTTATGGATTTATGTGCTAGACGGAGGCAAACAAAATTATACTATCAGTGAATTATCTACCATTAGTTTGTCTAGAAGGCTCTTCACAAGCTGTTCTTTTCACTCTTGCTTGTTGCAATAATATTTTTTTTGTATGGCTGACATTACTTTCTTTTTATGTGGTTCATGAACAAAAAAAGCTCAGAACAAATCTTGCAAGGTTATCAGTTCTTTCTTTGCTTAGCCTGTAGTTCAGTTTTATCTTTTCCCAGAAAGATCAAACTTGTTGAGACTAGTTTGTTAATTCCCAGATGTAGCACAGCCTAATCCCTGAGGTTTGTGCAGGAATGTGCTAGTTCTTCATTCTCTTAATTCTTCTAATGAAAAATAAATGTATCCAATGTCAACTTAGTGAAAACCAACGGTTTTCACTAAAAACTTTTCAGGCCTCTATAAATGTTGAAAAAGAGACAACTCTGTGCGTGATGAGCTCTTTGGAACACTCACCATTTTTTCCCCCACGTATTTGTGTGGTGCCTTGCTGCAGCACAACCACAGTGTCAGGACAGTTCACGAGTTGTTTTTCTTACTTCGCGTGTGCGTGCAGTTACATAGCCCTGCAGGTGAGGAGCCCACATATATTGCACATCAGCCATTTCAGTTTGGTCCTAAACGTTTGAAGAACAGCTGCTTCTCTGTTCAAAGAATGCTGAGGAGTCCTTCAGGAGGAGGAAAACTCCGAAATCGTTACAGAGAACGATTTAGTTTGTCAAGCTGTTTTGAATGCAAAACTGGGATCTGCTTTCTCCTTAGTGTAAAGTGGGTATCAGACTTAGGATCTAAACAAGAAAGGTCTAGCAAAGATTTAATTAAATGCTAACAGAATATTTTGGGGCTTCAGTGGTAGAAAGCAGTTCAATTAAATAATAGTTAATTGCTAATTCTGTTAAATAAAGCTGCAGGATGTATAAAAATAATACAGAAAAATAGATACCATCCTATTGTTTCCTTTTAACTGCCATTATCTATTACTAGAGGCTAGGTTGTTTTTTTTTCAGAAATACTAATAATGGAAATTCTTTTTAATATGTCCAAAATCAAGAGGTAGTATTGACTTTTACAAGATTCAGAGAAGACGGAGTTTATAAAACTATCTGTATCCTTGGATTAGGACTTTTAAGTTACTGCTGATTAATATTGACAGATTGATACTAGGAATAGTCTTTCTTAAGAAAAAAAAAATTATATCTGTAGTAGTCAAAAATCAGTCCTTTAGAATTAAAATATTTCAGAACATCTCTTGAATTTGCCTTTTCTCTTTTAAGTAATGGAAAGCTACTATTGCACCATTATGTAGAAGTTGCCAGCAATTCACAGTATATTTTAATTCCAGCTTAGTTCTAAACCCCGTGGTATCAGTTGCTGGAAACTATGAAATTTCCCATATTTAGTCTAAAATGAAAGATGTTGCTTTGGGGAGGAGAGGGAATAGCTTCAAACCAATTCATCTCAATCCGTTTTTAATTATTCTATCAGGATGAGTATTTCTGCCTGTATATATGCAAAAATTTTATAATTTGAAACAACTGGAACTAGCTTGGCTTGAGGCCTGATCCTGCAATTGCTTATGCACCAAATCTATCTCACTACTTCTTTGGGACCATTCACATGTGTTAGAGTTAATGAGAATGAGTTCTTCTGTCATTCTCTAAGAAATCTCCTAAGGTACAAGCCAAGTTTGTAGCCAACTGGCTTACTGTGTTTAAATATTTAAGATTAAAAATATTTTGAATTATCATATGTAGTTTTAGATGGGTTAGCCTTAAAACTGGCAGTATTATTATTTATTATTTCTGTTCCAGCAGTACCTGGCAACATTTGCAAAGTTGTTATTGTGCTAGGTGCAGAAAAAGCAGTTCAAATGATGGGCTGCTCCCCAGAGAATTAGTACTTCTTGCTATTTCACCAGTTTACATTTGCTGAGTAGTAGGAACAGACCTCTGGAGGTCTCTAGTCCCACGTGCTGTTGAAGCACGGCCAATTTAGGTCAGATTGCTCAAGGCTTTGTCCAGTCAAGTTTTGAATCTCCAAGGATGGAGACTGCATGACCCCTGGGCACCTGTTCTGCTGCTTCACCACCCTTGTGGTGAAAAAGCTTGTCCTAATACTGGAATTTCCCACATTCCAACTTGTGCCTGTTGTTTCTAGCCCTATCCCTGTGCACCTTCAAGACCAGTCTTCTCTATACCCACCTGTAAACTGCTGTAGACAGCAATTACATCTCACCTTAGCCTGGTGTTCTTAAGGCTGAACGAGCCCACTTCTCCCAACCTCTTCTTGTATGCTTTGGTCTCTGTCCCCCTGACTGTCTTGATGGCCTTCCATTGTAATATGTCACTGAGCTACTTGTGCCAGAGATCCCAAAATGAGGTATCATGCTGCAGATTTGGTCTTGCAGATGCCAAGCAGAGGCTCCAGAACATCTCCCTGAGAGTCCCTGTGTGCTCCACAGGCTGCCCCAAACACACCACAGCTAGGAACACTTGGCAAACATTCATATCACAATTTCAGTCTCACTTTCAGCGAGTGTAAACTAGTACTGCTGTTGAAAGAAGTTAATTGTTTTGGATTGGGGGTGGCGTGGGATTAATTTTAACACAGATCTGCCCTGCAATCCGATTTGCTTCCTGGCCACACAAATGGCTGTGCTGGCACAGGAGCATGGGCCATGTGGACAGGAGTGGAAGGGGAAAAGCAAGACTACTTTTTTTTTTTCCCTGTAGCAGTGCTGGTTTGTGTCAATTTACTGTGACTAGGCTCCACAGTCTAAAGAGATTGGAGAGTTAACCAAGGTTAGCAAGGATTATGGGCACAAACCATCATATCAGTTAGATTGAAAGCTTCAGTTAAATTTCTCTTCTGCTCTTGTAAACAAAATTAAGAAAATTCTGTGTAGATTAATTATATAATATCTGTCAGATTTATTCTGACAGCAATTTTGTGGAATGTCCTCTTGCTTTAATAGGTCCATTTAACTGAGGAGTTACGTGAAACTATCTGCAGAAAAATAAAATTCTTCATTTGCTGCTCTTTTGTACAGCACTATGGCAAATGTCCACATCGGGCTTTTAGTATTGTTATTTAATTTTTTCTTTACATAACCATTAGTTATTTCCTTCAATTGTACCACCGTTTGTTTTTTAAATAAGATTCTACTGAAGGGAGGAACTTAAAAACTCACCACAGTATTTAACATCAGTTGACATTTACTGCAATCTCTAATTGTTGGCACTGAATCTGTCTGGATTCTGCTGCTTTTATGGTTCTTCCAGCTTGTTCCAGTGTTTTTAGTTTTACCATCCTGCTGTAGATGAGTTACAGGATAGTGATTACAAGCCGTCGAAGATCTACTTTTATACAGACTCTGTCTGTTCAAATTAATTTTGTTTATTGGTATAAGCAGTGTAAAGATTAAATGAAATATTTCTGCCAAACCTTTCGCATACCAGTCCCAGAACAATTCATTCACTACCCAAGCAAAAAATCCTGTTGACTTGGGGCACAGCAAGCACAAAGTGAGGTGCAATGTTGATGCTAAGCATACAGCATGTGTGTTTCATTAGGAGGAATATTATATTTAAATACTTCATTTACCTCATGGTCTTACAGAAGTGTAAATACCAGGTAAATAAACCCAAATGAGATTGACTGTTTCTCTACCAAAACCCACTCCACTTTTGTCCTGGAGATTTTGCAATGTAGGTAGAATGTTTGGAATTATGACCCCTCATAAAGTCCATTGGAAATTCAGTTAGCCAGTTTCACTGAAGGATTTGTGTTAATCCGTTTTTATTCTTGTAATGTGATGTGCTAGGTGTTCTGAATACAGGAATGCATAGTTCCTGCTCCAGAGACCTTAAAACTAGTGAAGAGACACAGATTCCTTAGACATTTGAATATTAGAATAGAGTGTGTGTGTGTATATAAAAATACTGTTTATCTATCCTTAGTTATTCCAAAGCCATTACTGGTGTATTGACTCCTTGCGAACCTTGCAAGAAGATACATTCAAAAGATTTTGTGAGATGCTTTTTGAAACAAAATTTCTTATTTGAAAATACTTTTATAACCTTTTAAAAACTGAAATAGGTTTAATTTGCTTCAATAGTTTGTCCTGCAAGAGAAGTTTGAGCAGCATGGGGGGATACCAGAGAGAAAATTGGGTAGGTTTAGTTGTTTTCTTATAATTTAAAGCTTCCTATATTCTTGTTTGTGATCACTGTCATTAAAAAAAAATAGTTCTAGATTGCATGCAAGTGTTAACCACCCCTTGCCCCTGCAGTGCACTCGTTTGCCCACCGAGGGCTGCACACCAGATTCTGCCTTGTGGCGATCAGATCAGACTAGCAACGCTTTTGAAACCGTTTAGGCATTTGTCTAAATAGGGACTGCAGGACTTGGTCCTGAAAGTTTAAAAAGCAGCAAGTACCCTGCTCAGGATAGCATAAACTCTAGGGAGTGTGTTGGCATAATCTGGCCCTTGAGAGCCTGAGGGTGGCTTCTGTCTCCTGGGTCAGGCTGAAACACAGGAAATGACAGTGGCGAGCGGCGGGCGCTGACTCACGGCTGGGGGCGGCTTGCTTTGGGATGGCTGTAGTAGTTCCTGTCCCCAGCGCTCTGCCCTCCCTCTCTTCACTACAGGAGTGGCCTGTGCCTCCTGAAGCAGTTGTTTAATCGGACAGTTTACAGCCCAGTACATCAAGAAGTATGTGTGCTGAATCCAAGTGTCGGTGGTGCAGAGGGAGCACTTCAGCGGCTGTTTCCCAAGAAGCCGAGCTGCCCGTGCAGCAGAGGTCTGGAAGCGAGGCTGGCGAATAGCTTCCAAAGCCAGTTTTCCACTGAAAATAAACCCTAAGACTGTGGAAGCTGTGCCCTGTTACAAGGCTGTTATCTGAACATACTTCAGGCTGCATTTTTCAGGATTCAGCAGCAACCTTGTAGCACAAGATAAAGTAGGACTTCCCTCATCGCAGTCAAGCAGGGCAAGATTTGGTAAAGAGCAAAACAGAATATGTCTGTTTACTTGCAACTGAAGGCATACTCTGTTATGCAGGAGTCCTGCCTGCTAGACTGCTTCAGCTAAAACACTGTATTCTCTCTTGCCTTTTTTCCTGCTTAATTCTTGTTCTCTTCCCTGTCAAAAGAAAAAGTACATGACATTTGACAATGCTATGCCATCAAGAAAATGTATGAAGTGGCAAAAAGGATGCTTGATTCTGGTGTCTTTGTTACAGATTTCTGGGAAATTTTGTTCTTAGTTGGGTGGAGCTAGAAGAGATTAATTTTAAGAGCCAGCTGGGAAAAGTTGACTTAAGGTCACCATCTGTTAGAAGAAGAGTTTATCTGTGTTTTTACAGAGCCAGCATAGAATAGTCTGTTTTGACAGAGGCCTATGGACATGGTCATAAGACCAATATATAATAATCTTTGCACAAAGAGGGCTTCAGATAACTTTTAGGTATTCTTAACTAAAAAAATCTATTCAGGTAAACAGAGTGGTGAAAGCTGATCCATTGCTTCTTTTCCTTGAAGAGTGTTTCCTTGTGATTTTCCCCTAGCTGAACACAGAGAATTTTAGTTTTTTTTTATTTTAAAAGTGCCTCACTGTACTGTTAAATATCCCCCAACAATAGTGTCTGACTTGGCACGTAGCATTGTTCACATTCGACCACAAAATGCTGTGTCGCTGTGTCCGTTTCGCAGATGAAGAAACTGAGGCATGTGGAGGAAATGTGATTTTCCCGAGGGTTGTGTGCCAGGTTAAGTGGTGGAAGCTGGAACAGAACCTCTGCCTCCCATGTCTCTGCCCAGGCTGCTCTCCATTAGTCTGCTGTGCCCGAAGTACACGCTGATTTCAAACACGGAGCAAGTCATAGCTGAGTGTCAGCGTAGGAAGCGGTTTCATGATCGTCCTATAATACACATTTTTAAAAGATGTTAAATACTGTTTTCAAATGCAACTCTTGTCCAAAAACGAGTGCTGTCAGATGATGATTTTCATTTGCGTGGGTTATTTTCCAGGCAGAAATTTTAACGGGCATCCCAGTTGGCAACCTTGAAGATGCTGAAAAGGTGGGACGCATGCTGTTAGAAAGAGGGTGTAAGCTCGTAATTGTTACTCTTGGAGCAGAAGGCTGCATGATGATATCAGTGGAAGAACCCATTCCAAAGCACGTTCCTGCTGGGAAGGTCAGGGCTGTGGACACTACGGTACGTTTTTGTGGTTTAACTGTCTTGCTTTGGAAAAGACTGCTTAAGCACTAAGGGAAAGCAGTGAGTAATCAGCCAAATCTTTGGGCACTAGCACAAAGGCTAATTTATGATGTGAAATTCGTATCTTGCTTCCAGCCTCTCATACATTAAATGTCAGTTCACTTGAGTTTTATAGTCTGTGTTGTAGATGAGCTAGAATTATTATACATACTGATAGTATCTTCATGTTCCTCCTTTACTGAAGTCTGTACCTGTCTCTGACTGCAATGTGTGATGCCAGTGGTTTGAGCTGCAGTCCTGCTTTTTCACCTTTGCCCAGGCATATAATTCATCTTGTCCAGAATTCAACTGCTGTGGGAGAAAGGCGTTCCTGCTGCCCTCACACTCTGAAACTGAATGTTTAGCTCTTCTGACACAAGCATGTGTTGCCTACCATGTCGAGCATAAGGTGATCAAAGACAACATTTTTACAGAACAGAGTGGGAAACAATCCCAAAAGTTCTTGCTGCTTTATGATGACTGTTTTATGATGATAGGTAAGGGCTACTTGGTCAGAGGCATTTTAGACTTTGACATGAGGGTACTTTTTTTTACTTGCTCAGAATTGAATGCAGAAGGCATACTCTTAACAGAGCACTAAATACAATACGCCAGCAAAAAATAAAACAGGGCAGGCAATAGTTAAGATAGCATTGCTATGAAAACCTTACCACATTGCACATATGGGGCTATTTTGTGTTCCTAGTATTATCTGACATAAATCCAAAATAATTCCAGTGGAGTTACTGAGAGCAGAGAAGGTCACGTTGTATGTACTAACTATACATTTAAATGCCTGTTATAATAACGTCATATTACATATGTTCTGTTACAATAGTTCATTAAAATCCTGGAGATTTTGCCATCTGGTGCATTCCATATCTGAATTGCATTAATAATAACTAGTTCTTGTAGTGTGTTTTTTATCCATGGACCTCATACTGCTTCACAAAGAAGGAAAGCAACTGCTTCAAAGGTGAGGAAACAGAGGCATAGGGGACTGAAATTACCTAGCTCAGTAGCACGCAGTGGCAGAAACTGGAGTAAAGTCACTTCATCTAAACCATAGGTTTGGACTGTGATGTGCTGATACTGTGGCAGGCTTTGTTTCACTGTTAAATTTAGTTCTTTCCGACTTAACTCTGAAACAGAGATCACCTGACTTTATTTTACTTCTTTGCCCCTTTGCCATTTAGAAGCTTGACCTCGACTTAGTGCTGGTTTTGCACGCCCTAAAGTCCTTGTTGAACAGCGAGGCAGCACTGTACTGTACTGCACATAATGTACTTTGCAGGGGACTACAGACACCTAGCTGCTTCTGTCTGCTTTTAGCCCAGAATTAGAAGTGCCAAGGGAGTGAAAGGCAGAGGTCCCAAAGCTGCCCAGAAGCAGGATTTATTAGCTTGGGAGCAACACCTTGTCAGCCTGGAGGTACACTTCCTTGCTCTGGGTTGGTAAATTCACTTTTGCTATCAAAGCTTATTGTTAGAGTTTTTCTCTACATCACACAGAAGTGGTGATGAAGAAGAAACATGTGTGATCTGCTTCTTCAAAAGAAGCAGAAAATTGCTGCCAGATCAGCTATTGTTTGATATCTTAAGAAATTTGCTGCTCTTGGAATAAAACAGCAGTACTGAAACCACACACTGTGGCTGAAAAGTGCTTTTTATCTTGCCTAGCAGTTCAGAGTTTCATGACTGAACTAATTTAACACTCTTCTTTTTTTGTTGTGGGTTTGGTTTTTTTTTAAAAAAAAAAAAAAAATTAAAGCAATTTCTTTGAGTTTACTGAATCCTTGCCCTGCCTCCTTGTGGCCAACAGGTTATTGGCTTTCACATAGCAGAGGATTTTCACAGTTAATTTTATTAATCTACTTAAATGCCAGTGGGTTGTTTTCAGTAAAACAGCTGTGTTCGGTTTACTCTTGCAAACTGAATGAAAAAAGATGTGTTGGCCTTCCATTATAAAAGTCTTGCACTGCTTCAGCTGATTATCACTTTGCCTGAAAGCAAGTGGTTTTAAAGCAACCCTTCCAAACCCTAGGCAGAATAATGTCATCCTCAACTCACCTGGATAGCTCTGTTACAAAAATAAACATTAAACTGTTCTAGTAGGACACTTTATTATCCTCAGAGGCATGTCTGCAGTGGATCCTTCCCCAGGGGGATAAGCTCAAGCTGTAAGGTGGCCAGCTATCCACAGACCATTCAGAGCTGTTCTTTGTGCACGCTCTTAGCACGCCGTGTGATACTAAACACGAGCTGCTACCTTAAACTGCCCTGACTTCAGCATCTTGAGGGAGCAGGCAGTAATTTTTTAAGCTGCCATAATCAAATTGCATCTGGTTATGTGCCTGTACCCAGATTGACATGGTTGGGATCTGCAGAAGGTAAAGTTAGCGCCAGACAAAGAGCTGAATGATGTGTGTAACCTATCGTAGGATTAGCAAAAGGTTACCGAGCCCTTATGAAAACAGTCTGTGTTAAAACAGAATTTACCATTTAGAAGGTAGACATACAAGATACAAAGTGAGCTTCAAAGGGTCTTTGCTGCAGAAATTTTCCCATAGCTGCTGCCACTACCCAGAGTCCTCTCTGCAGCAGAGCACCTTCAGTACTTCCAGTCATTTCTGTTGTCCACAGCAATTTTGACGATTTTTGACAAGAAAACATTTAGGTAGGCAGAGGCACAAAGATTAAGAATTTGAGTTCTTTGTCCCAGGTATTGTGCTCCCCGTTCTCCACGTTCCTCAGAGAAACTAAGGGTTGATAGGCTGTAGAGCATGGCTCTTGCTCCTAGCCCTTGAGATGGTTAATCTAAGAGTTTATTGGCAGAGCACTGGGAAAAGCTGGCTCCATCTCCTGCTCTGTGGTGGAACATGAATCTTCCAAGACTGAAAATCTGGCATTTTTCACCCACACTAAATCAATACTATAAAGGGGGGAAAAAAAAGCTTGTTGATTTTTTTTTTTTAGTGCTAATTATCTTAATGTGGGCTTTACTAATGTATGCAATGCTTCCCATGACTGTTAGCAGAGCTCTCCATACACAGTCCAAAACATGTAGAGCACGAATAGTTGTTTAGAAGGAAGTTTTGCAAGACATGGTATTGTAAAGCTGAAACATCTGTTTCTCCTGTTATAGCAAATAGTGCAACAAGCTTTTGTTAAGAAAATAAACTTTCCCTTCATTTTATTAGTTTCTGCTAGCTATCTTCCATATGCAAATTTTGAGTAAAAGTTAGTGAATTATTGAAAAATCATCCTCAAATTTTCCGTATGAAAGAAATACCTTGTTAAGCCCACTAGCCATATCAGTTTGTATTTGAAGCAAATGACATGGGTAAGGGAAATTTGACACATAAAAATGTACTAATATGTAGATAACATAAGAAAGATATTCATTATAATATATTTTCATTGCTTTAAATAGTTGCTTTTAAATCTGCTAGACGACATGAGGTTAAATATATGCATTTATTTTTGGAAGAAGTTATTTCCAGTTTAGGTGAAACTAGTACATGAAGCTGCATTAAAATAACTGTGAAGTATAATTATATCATTCCATTTATGTGACACTTCAGTTGGTAGCAGGAGGTTTCACAAACCATTCACAAATTTGATAAGCACAGACAACAATGATATCATGTCCACACGCTCTGCAGTTGCGCGTGTGTGCGAAGCAGTTTGCCTGCTGCTGAAGCAGAAGCACAGCTGAGGTGGAGCACAGCAGCTGCTCCCAGACACAGCTGTGGGACATGACTGGACACCATCAGGCCAAAACTGCACTCGAGGTGAAGGGGGTGAGCTGTGTGATGAGCCACATGATGATCCTGGATCGTGGCATCTGCTGCTGCAGTAGCCCTGGACACGCCGTCCTGGCAGAGTCTGATGACAGGGAAGGCCACAACATTGTCCATATTGGAGATTGAAGCTCTTTTCTCCTTGTCCTTTCAACCTGCTCTCCCCCTCTGCTTCTGACAGTTGTGCAAAGTGTAATTTACAGCAGTATTTACATCTATTTACATTTACTAATTATATTCCATTGAAACTGCCAGGAAAATTTGTCAGAAGAATGTAATTACTCAAAGCTGGAATTTGGCCAGCAGTAAGATTAGTTCCCTTCCATTTTGCAGAAAAGTTCTATGGGATCTTAGGGAGCTGAGTGCTTCAGGTGGCAGCTGGGGACCAAGCAGAGCCCCTGAGGCACTGCCAGAGACCTGCCGAGGGCTCGGTACGTGCAGGTGGGCTTGGTGGAGGCAGTCGGACCGTCTGGAGCTCCAGCTTACTGGGAGTCTGGGCTTCAGAGGATTGTCCACACCAGGCCTCCTCTGGAGGTGGGGCAGGCTGGTGGTCAGTGTCTGCAGCGGGCTGGAACATGCCTGTTGGCTCTGGGGCTGCACCCTGAGGCTTGGGGCTTTGCCTTTTACTGTGGTTGCTCTTTGTAGTTGAAGGCAGGGCATTCTGTCTGGGATCCACGCCTCCAGTCGGACAGTTGGCACAGGCAGGATCTCTCCTGTGTGGGGGCATCAGCAGAAAATGGGGTGCTCTCTAAGCAAGCCAGAGCTGCCACCCACCACCCTCCATTTCCAGGTTGCAGCATGGAGGTCACTTTGGGGAGGGGAGTACTCCGGGGTTGGTTTCTGTAACCTCTGGTTTGCTCCAGAGCCCAGTTTGGGTGAAGTTGCTGAACAGCGTCTGTATGTGCTTGCATCAGTTAGCTTGGCTTTCTAACTTCCATCCCCTCTGCTCTTGCAAATACAGGGGGCAGTTGCTCTTCAGCAGCTTCTGCCTGGCCTCTTGGTTTACACGTGCCAGCGTGTGCACAGGAGCCCTGCATTAGCACACTCACAATCAGGAGATCAGGCAGCTGCATATCTGGCTTAGGCATGGGTGTATTCTCACTTAAGGCAAATGGAGACACCCGGGCACACAATGTTTAAATGAAAATTTGAAATCACTTTTCACAGTAGTGCCCCTAGTAATCACAGCAAACCCGTGGTTTTCCTTCTAACTCTCAAGGAGAACCCAGAATGTTTAACTTCACAGTATTGCTAAGCACAACCATTAAATTTCCCATGTAATTTCTTACATTACCAGCATTTTCCCTGTCTGGCTGTGCTTTTTGGATGCAGAGAGTGCACAACTTGCTGAGGGAAGCTAAGGAGATCACAGGCTGAGGTGCCACGCTTAGAAGTAGGAAACTCATTTGAGACATGACAAAATTCAAAATTTAATCTACTCAGTTATGCCTGAAATTTGACATGAGTCTGTGACTTACTCTGTATAGTCCTCCTCTGTTCAACATGCTCAGAGAGAGCTGATATGTACTATTTGTCATAACCATAAATGTTGCCATTATTTTTTCATGTCAGTTCTGCAAAATGAAGGCTTGTTACTACAATATGAATTTGTCATCAGATGTTTTATGTTCAAATCCCATTAAGTCTCCCTCTAGTTTCTTATTACAAAATACTAGATCTGCCTCTTTTACTATGGAAGAGAATTTAAAAGGCTGTCTTGAAGCAGTAGAGCACTCACTGATCAGCTTTGCATTGAATTCTGAAGATGTTACACAATCTTTATTTTAATAGACCCTCATATAAGTGTATAGCTATATAATTTTAGATACGTCACGTCATTCAGGCCTGTGCAGTAATTGTGGTCTAAAGAAGGCAGTGTGGTTTAGCCATTTGAACAAAGGACTGAGTAAGAGTTCCAGGCCTCTGCAAAAGACTTGCTGTAAATCCTTGGGAGAGTTACTTGTCTTCTTTGTATCCCAATTTATCTGTCCGTAAACTGGAGCTGCTATTACTGTATTGTATATAAACCATGAGAAGTCTGTTAGAGATCAGAACAGAACCTGGGAGGCCTTTTTCCCAGGCTTGTCATATAACCTCAGGCCAGTTGTGCTTCTTTGGGGGCTCTGCAAACTCATTGAAGTTCTTCTTCTTGAAGTTGAGAGGTCCTGTCTGTAAAAATATGGTTTACACTAAAATTCTCTGACTTAGCTGTATCTTATGGTTTGGAGGAAGCCTCAGCCAAAGGAGTGAAGTGGACACTGAAATAAAGCCTTAGAATATAAATAAATCCAAAACAGTCCTCCTAATAACAGCAATTCTTTGTCTCCTGACTTTGTGGCCTAACGTCTGAGGCTCAAGGGGATATAAATACAACACTCTGTGCAATGACTAATTACTCAAAATTCTGTGCATCAGCAGAAGTGGGACTTGTGGTTGACTCTAATATTATCAAATGCCTTTGCTATTTAATAATCTTGTAGCCGTACATTATTTAGCATGCCGTTTGCACAAAGAACAGTGATTTTTTTTTCAGCTATCTCTCAACAAAGTAAAAATGCAGCTGGTAGTAAATGAAGCATTTGGCAGACAATGTGTCTGATGTACAGTTCTCTAAGTTGCTAAGAAGAGAAAAATGTTGCTGAGTACTTAACCTTTTCCTGCCCAAGGATGTAGCAAGAAGGAGGAAAGTGACCACAAAGGGCAAGGTCGGCTTTTTCTTTTTTCTCTTTTCTCTTTTGTCTTTTTTTTTTCCTTTTTTTCCTTTTTCTTTTTTTTTTTCCTCCCTTCTTTTTCAAAGAAAGAGAAAAAGTTACTATGGGGCAAACAGCTTATCTGTCAGTGGGGTTTATTCACACACCAACACAGAGTAATTATACCCAGAGCTCCCATTAACAGCCCGCAAACAGACAGCATAATAGCTTCCTTTCTTTAACATGCAACCAAAATAGGTTAATAAATAAGTTTAGTTCCAGTCATAGCCCACTTTCTGACTTAGCCTTCTGCATTCCCTCTTTTACAAAGACGGAATCCATTGAATTTTGGAACACAACAAACGATGAGGAATAAGTTCATCTGCCAGACACTCCAATCAGCAATCTTGCACTGTAAATCTATTTAAAGCCACATCTATTATGTTCTGAAGTTCAGCTGAACTGTGAAAGGGCACATGACTGAAATCACTGAATTTGAGTTGACTCACAGTTAAGTGTAGATGGAAATTGCTTGGCTCGTAACAAGTTTCTACTTCTGATTCAGGCCTTCCAAAGACACTTCAGTTGTTGAAGGCTTGGTCAGTGGCTCAAGGGTATATAGGTAACCTGTGATGAGAGGAACTGCAAGGGTGGCAGTCAGCTGAGAAGGGTGGAGCAAGCTGGATGCATCCTCTCTCCCCTTTGAGAGCAGAAAGCTTTATTATCCCCATTTTACAGATAGGAAAAATGGAACAAAAATGTTAGCGAGTAGGTGCTAAGTTAGCTGAAGTGCCAGCTAAAAATGTCTTCCTCCAAGGTACAAAGGGAGTTGGGGTGATGTAGCCAAAAATGAAGCACAGGGCTATATTGTCCCGTGCTACTCTCTTAACTTCTAGACAACATTGTCATGGAAGGAAACACTGTTTATCTGCCTAGTAACTGTCTATTTTAATCTGTAAGAACAAACAATGTAAACAAAATGAGCAAACAGAAGCAGGCTTGTACAGAACAATTTGCAGCCTTGTTTTCCAGTGGAAGATTCCACAGACCACCCAGGCTTTGCTCTAGTCCTTTTCTCAACCACGGAGCATCTAATTAAATCCCTCTCCATTCCTGACTCTAAGTGGAAGAGAGCCTACAGTCCTGTACAGTTTCTTTCCAGATGGAAATGCATAATTTAACAGAGATACAGCTGACAGGGAGAAGTGGGCCCAAAGCACTATTAGCATTTGCCACAAATTGCATTAAATTACAAGGGGGTACTTAATGAAGATGTAGAATAAAAAGAACATTTAACCAAATTTTTCATTTTCCAAGCTCCTAAAACTGCAGATTCCAGGCAACAAAAACCTCAGAGTAAAACTGAATTTCTGTCTCGGTTACTCTAATAATACCTCAAATTGTATGGTTTTGCTACACACCATCAGTGTCAGGTCATGACATTTTGCCCATTGCTTTCTACAGCCTTGTTCTATGTACATGTACATATATGTCAAGTTCCTGAGCACCTTACATTATTTACTGCCTCAGTACTCAAAGCATGAGCTAAAGTACTATTCTTACTACTGTTTTGTAGATGAGGAGCAAAAGGACACATGGACTGGCTTGTCAGTGGCAAAATGAGCCTGCTTCCCTGACAAAACTGTAACTTCTTCTCCATGTGTCTCTTCAAAGAGAATTAGGGCTGGAAGAAAAATTTTGTTAGGATATCAGCTGTCTCATTTTTAGAGCCAGGTGCCATTGTACATGTCCGTGTAAATGAGAAAGTACACAGCAGTGCAGAGTTTGCATTGGGTGCTTCCTGAAGGGGCCGTAAGGGATTTTTGGAAATGTGCTACAAGGACAGGTGCTTTGGCTCTACTACTGTCATACTGAGATATTACAGTCTGGAAATAACCCACTTGATTGTTCTGGAGAGAAAAAAGTAGGGATGCTGGTGGCATTTATGCACCAACTCAAATATTTTGTTTGGCGGCCAGCACATGTAAATGATGCAGCATCCAATGTCTGCGCCTGAGATGGCATCTGATGAGGTCTAGGGAAGCTGAGCTCAGAAATATTTTGAAGCTGTCTTCATGCCATCTCACTTCTAGGATGCTTTAGTAAATTAAACAGTAGTGTAATTAATAGAGTTTGTGAGCAGAGCAGGAAATAGCCTTTTTATTGCTTCTCATGGGCTAACTGTGGCTTGCAACACCAGTCAAAATCACTGCAGCAGCATCACTTTTCTCACTTTTCCTGATTTGCTCTCCTCCCCTTGTCTTTATGATGAAGCCAGCCTAGAGTCTCCTCCAAGAGGATGTTTAGTCCTGGTATGTAGCTCACCCTGTGTTCAGTGCAAATATTGGGCCACCAATGCATGTGCAAAGACAGTGTCCATTGCAATGGTTCATGGTACTCTGAGATATCTGAGCTGCAGAAAGGATGGAGAGGAAGGAAGACCAACTGTGTGCAACCATCCTTTTTAATTAAATTCCTGCAGTTAAAAATAGCTAGTGGAAGCTGGCACTTCTGGCACATCCAGAGCGTCACCTTCCCAAGTATCTTTTTCTGGCCTGAGTCGTAGGAAGTTGAAAATGTGATCCACTGTGTAATAGTGCAGCATATTCTTGGCCAAACTCCTCATCTTTTTTACCTCTTGCATTTACAGCTAACTTACAAATGTCATATGCCCCCTTTCTTCTTTAAAGCTAGTCTCTACAGAACCAGGTATCATCCTGGCTGTTGTGGAATGTAACCTATTCTCAGTTTCTTCACATCAGTCCTGGCTATACTGAGAGAGCCCCTTGCCTACTTAGTTACCCAGAAGTGCCAACTGCAGTAATGTTGCTACTGAACTAAGACCTGATTTCCCCCAGCAGTTTTCATTGCCAAGTAATGTTGGTCACTACAGAAACCAGAAAGGTTTGTGTTGGATTGGTGATATTGCATAATTAGGTTTTCAAAAGAACAAGAACAGAGAAATGAGAATTGTGGGGAAATCAGGCTTCTTGCTTTTGCACATTCTAACCACAGAAAATGCCAGAAGTTTTACTTCTTATCATGAATAGAGGAGTTAATCTTTAGTAGTCTGTCTCATGGACAGAACATATTTTACTGCTTCAGCTAGACAAATGGAAGGAAGCTAAAACCATAAGTTCTAATGATTGATGGCCGTAACCTAGAGGAATGTCTTTAACAGCCCGTTTGCAGTTGATGGTAATGATTTTGTCACTTTTCTCAGGGTTTTGTTTTGTATTTGTGTGCGTAGAGACAGACATACAGATACACAACCCGCTATTCTAGAACTACCCAGCTGTAGAAAAGCAGATTCCTGAATTCTGGCAGCAATGTTTGTCAGCTGCCCAAACGGCTACAAGGAGTATTTGGTTTAATTCATTTCAAAGCACAAATAAACACAGAAATACAGGGGAAAATTAAGGAAAGTCTGTGGAAGCTTGTGCCTCGTTGCTGGTGTCTGTGATTTTGTTGCTGGAATCATTGAGCAGGCAGTATGTTCACTGGAAAGGTTAATTTTACAGGGAAGCCCACAGAGAGTGCCAGAAGCAGTGCCTGGGTGCTCGCCGTCTATTGCAGAGCATGAGCAAGGTCCAGGAGCCCTGTTTTCTGCACACCTGCCCCACAGGGTAAGGGCAAGAGAATGGGTGGGCAGCAAAGCACAACACTCTAGAGCAGAGCAGCAGTTCTGGCTTGTGGGTCACATCTTGCTGAACACAGAGAGAGGAGATACAACTCGAGTGCTCATCAAAAAGATTAGACAAACTCAGTAGTAAAAAGAATGCAGGGGAATGCAGGGAGCTGGCAAGAGGACAATGTTAAAGTGAACTCAGACAAAAAAAAAAAAATAAAAAACTCCTGAAGTTTGGTGGTTGTTTTTCTCCCTCCAGGATATGTAGTTCAGAGGTAGGCGGGAACAGTGGCCAGCCAACAAAGGCTAGATACTGTGGTTTTGAAAGAGGCACTCGAGCATATGGAGCTTTCGTGCAGAAAAAGAATGTTTTCTTGATCAATTCCAGGCAAGATGGCAGTTGTGTCATTTTGAGTGCATCTCGTCAGATGAGATGGGATCACTAAGAGTCTTTTGGCATTTTCAGTCTGAGAGAAAAAAAAATACATGTGGCTAGTGAAATTGCCTGGCAAGGAGATTTCCCCCTCTGACTTGGCTGTTAGATTATGGGGTCCTGAAGCCACGTCTGCTCCTGACGTGATGATGGGTGACAAAATCAGTGACAATTTGGCAAGTTCTTTTCCTGGTTGGGGAGCTCATTGTTCATGAGGGAAACCCACTGCCAGTCTTGGCAGTGTACTATCAGAATAATGTGCTGCATTCTAGGCAGGGCTTCAGCTCTAGTTTTATTTGTTCATTAACTGAAACTTGTGAATTAGCACGTGAGCGTGAACTTTGTTAAGAAATTACAAGTTGGTGTGAGTGTGACATGAATAATGAAGAAAGTGGAGCACTTCTCAAGGAAGTGAGATAAGTGAAGCTTTTGATTTTAGTAGGAGCATAGCTGCATGTTGTTGAGGCTCGATAAACCAGTTTGAGAAGTACAAATCAACCTTCTGAGCAGCTGCTATATTTAGTGGCGAGCTTCAACGATGACTCTGATTCCGTGCAAGTTCAAACTTTGGGAAAGGTAGATAGAGCTCCTGTAGCACATTCAACTGAAAGTCTGCCTTATTTCTGCTAGTGATGATACCTGCGTGCTTCCCTGTTGTTGACACATCTTGGTGTATGTGCTGTGCTTTGCAAGAGTGCCTCTAGAGAGTTTTGTATTGAGCTGAAGTGTAATGAGAGTTTTCCAGTATGTAATAAGTTTTCTATATGCACTCCTGAGGAAAAAAAAAAAAAAAAAAGAAAAAAAAAAAGTGTGGAGGGCTTCCTCTGCTGGTTTTGAGTCTTCTCTGTGAGGTAGGAACTTTCAGATCAAATGAAAGGAGGTCAAAGATCACAGCTCAAGTGTGAAACCAGGGAAGAAACAGGTACCAAGGCAAAAGCTAACTGAAGCTTAAACTGAAAATACACACAGAAGTGTATCCTAAATTGAAATATCCCTTGCCAAAATACCTATCACTCTAGTAGCATAGAAATCAGAGAAGTAGTGAATTGTTTGGTTGATGGGAATCTCAGAGGTTCAGCAACATGGATCACTTGCTTTCAGAACAGCATGTGGAGTTCCTGGTTCAGTGCTGTCACTCCATTGTGTAAGAAAGGAATAAATTCGTCACCTCTCACTAATGCTATCTGGAGTTGAAAGGAGTTTATGTGAGCATCATCACACTGAATTGTTTGGATGATTCAGAAAACAGAGTACTCCCTGTGGGTGAATACTTTGTTGCCTTTTGGAGGTTACCCTGAGCACAGAATAACTTTCCTCCTTGGTGCTGAGTGGTATACTGGAATATTATTATCTGGCAGAACGAAGGTCTCTCGTGCTCCCTCCCAGATTTTGTCAGCGTGCACTAAGAGAAAATTATCACCTCACAGACACCTTGCAGTATTTTTCTTGTAAACAGCAAGGTGGGAGCTCCTCTGTTATGAGTATGACTGAGAGTCTTGCAGAGCCATGGGCGACTTGTGGAGGTCCACTTACTAATTTTGGATACCTCAGGTTTGGGGTTCCCAAGCTTTGCCTCATTTTTGAAGGATGGGTAGCTTGTGAAACTCCTGTTAAAGTCTGTGCAAGATCAGGAGCTCTGGATTCAGCCCACATGTGTCTCAAAGTGGGTGTTCCTAATATTCTTGATCTTAACTCGAGTTCATTTCCCATCATGGGAAATGAGAGCACTATTACCTGCCTTCAAAACAGATGCTTTACAGGGGCTTTGAAATGTAAAGCAGGACTGTGTGATACTGCCAGATCTCTAGATACTTTCAGCTGTGCCTTTTAGATGACCTACAAATTAAAAATTGCAGAGTTGTGAACATTGTATGTTTTATTTCCAACATTCACCACAAACCAGATAACTTTCCAGGCATTCATCTGTGCGCCTGTAATGCTTGCCATTGATCTTTTTAGAAACAGTGAATAACTTAATGTAGTAGGATGTTTCAGAAAGGAAAGAAAATGCATGCAGGAGGCCTTGTATCAAGATTAATCTCTCAGGAATGCAGGGGGTTAACGGTCAGGCTGATTAATCACTGTTAATGAACCATCAGGAAATCTGTCAGGAAGTGGGTAAAAATTCCTGATGGCTGATGTGAAGCATTGTGCGGTGTGCTTTGGTTTTGATGTTTCCCAACTGACAGTCTACAGTGGGTGTAGTATAGTTACCTCCAAGTTCTCAAGACATATGAAGAACCAGATGACATGCTGCCCTTGGTCAGCTTGAGTAAGTGAGCAAGAAATTTTCCCCATGCATGGCCATGCAAGTACAACACAACCTAAATGCAAGAAAGTCAGGGATTGCTTCTTCCCACGGCTTCTCAGAGCAGAGTCTGGAAAAGATACAGAAAGGAAGCATGATCATTCCCTCATTCCTCCAGTCTGAGTCGAGAGGGTACAAGAGGAAGAGTGGAACTGACGGTTTTCCCTGTGTGAAAGAGGAGCCAGAGTACCAGGGCTTGGACATACAGCTGAGTTAATGAATTGCCTGGTGTTGACCAAGGGTGAGGTTTCACAGTTGACTTAAGCTGATCCAAGATTGTGCTGCCACTGAAAGGAGAGTTTCTAACTTCTTTCTCCTTCGCATTGGGCTAGCGATCGTGTGGTAATAGGGCAGCTTGCTGATCCCTGGGCAGCGTTGGCTGACTGAGGCTGCAGATGGATCAGAGAACTGATCTGCCTCACTGCTTGGCCGCACGAGTGCTAGATCTGATGTAGGGGAGGGTGTGGGAACATGAGACAAGGATAAAAACATGAGTGGAGACTGAGGCTTTCAGCAGTAACATAACCATGGACTGGCTTAAGCCCATTATGAAACTGCAGTCTGAGTCACTGGCATTAAGAGTGCCCCAGCAGCCTACAGGGAGCGCGACGGGGAACGTGGTGGCGCAGGGTCCGACCGTCCCGCGGCAGCGGCTGC